>NC_092148.1:65914350-65916850 GCF_045791955.1 Oncorhynchus clarkii lewisi
TGTGTGTGTGTGTAACACTGAAGTGTGTTTGTGTGTGTGTGTGTGTGTAACACTGAAGTGTGTGTGTGTGTGTGTGTGTGTGTGTGTGTGTAAGTAACACGGAAGTGTGTGTGTGTGTAAGTAACACGGAAGTGTGTGTGTGTGTAACACGGAAGTGTGTGTGTGTGTGTAACACGGAAGTGTGTGTGTGTGTGTAACACGGAAGTGTGTGTGTGTGTAACACGGAAGTGTGTGTGTGTGTGTGTGTGTGTGTGTGTAACACGGAAGTGTGTGTGTGTGTGTGTGTGTAACACGGAAGTGTGTGTGTGTGTGTGTGTGTAACACGGATGTGTGTGTGTGTGTGTGTGTGTGTGTGTAACACGGATGTGTGTGTGTGTGTGTGTAACACGGAAGTGTGTGTGTGTGTGTGTGTGTAACACGGAAGTGTGTGTGTGTGTGTGTGTGTAACACGGAAGTGTGTGTGTGTGTAACACGGAAGTGTGTGTGTGTGTAACACGGAAGTGTGTGTGTGTGTGTGTGTAACACGGAAGTGTGTGTGTGTGTGTGTGTGTGTAACACTGAAGTGTGTGTGTGTGTGTGTGTGTAACACGGAAGTGTGTGTGTGTGTGTGTGTGTGTGTGTAACACGGAAGTGTGTGTGTGTGTAACACGGAAGTGTGTGTGTGTGTGTAACACGGAAGTGTGTGTGTGTGTGTAACACGGAAGTGTGTGTGTGTGTGTGTAACACGGAAGTGTGTGTGTGTGTGTGTGTGTGTGTGTGTGTAACACGGAAGTGTGTGTGTGTGTAACACGGAAGTGTGTGTGTGTAACACGGAAGTGTGTGTGTGTGTGTGTGTGTGTAACACGGACGTTTGTGTGTGTGTGTGTGTAACACAGAAGTGTGTGTGTGTGTGTGTGTGTAACACGGAAGTGTGTGTGTGTGTGTGTGTGTGTAACACTGAAGTGTGTGTGTGTAACACTGAAGTGTGTGTGTGTAACACTGAAGTGTGTGTGTGTGTAACACTGAAGTGTGTGTGTGTGTAACACTGAAGTGTGTGTGCGTGTGTGTAACACTGAAGTGTGTGTGTGTGTGTGTGTGTATAACACTGAAGTGTGTGTGTGTAACACTGAAGTGTGTGTGTGTGTGTGTAACACTGAAGTGTGTGTGTGTGTGTAACACTGCAGTGTGTGTGTGTGTGTAACACTGAAGTGTGTGTGTGTGTGTGTGTAACACTGAAGTGTGTGTGTGTGTGTGTGTGTGTGTGTGTGTGTGTGTATAACACTGAAGTGTGTGTGTGTGTGTGTGTAACACTGAAGTGTGTGTGTGTGTGTGTGTAACACTGAAGTGTGTGTGTGTGTGTGTGTAACACTGAAGTGTGTGTGTGTGTGTAACACTGAAGTGTGTGTGTGTGTGTAACACTGAAGTGTGTGTGTGTGTGTAACCCTGAAGTGTGTGTGTGTGTAACACTGAAGTGTGTGTGTGTGTAACACTGAAGTGTGTGTGTGTGTGTGTGTGTGTGTGTGTAACACTGAAGTGTGTTTGTGTGTGTAACACTGAAGTGTGTGTGTGTGTGTGTGTGTGTATAACACTGAAGTGTGTGTATAACACTGAAGTGTGTGTGTGTGTAACACTGAAGTGTGTGTGTGTGTAACACTGAAGTGTGTGTGTGTGTGTGTATCACTGAAGTGTGTGTGTGTGTGTAACACTGAAGTGTGTTTGTGTGTGTAACACTGAAGTGTGTGTGTGTGTGTGTAACACTGAAGTGTGTGTGTGTGTTTAACACTGAAGTGTGTGTGTGTGTGTGTGTAACACTGAAGTGTGTGTGTGTGTGTGTGCGTCACACGGAAGTGTGTGTGTGTGTGTGTGTGTGTGTGTGTGTGTGTAACACTGAAGTGTGTGTGTAACACTGACGTGTGTGTGTGTGTGTGTGTAACACTGAAGTGTGTGTTTGTGTGTGTGTAACACTGAAGTGTGTGTGTGTGTGTGTGTAACACTGAAGTGTGTGTAACACTGAAGTGTGTGTGTAGCACTGAAGTGTGTGTGTGTAGCACTGAAGTGTGTGTGTGTGTGTGTAACACGGAAGTGTGTGTGTGTGTGTGTGTGTATGTGTGTAACACTGAAATGTGTGTGTGTGTGTGTAGCACTGAAGTGTGTGTGTGTGTGTGTGTGTAGCACTGAAGTGTGTGTGTGTGTGTGTGTGTAACACTGAAGTGTGTTTGTGTGTGTGTGTGTGTGTAACACTGAAGTGTGTGTGTGTGTGTGTGTGTGTGTGTGTGTGTGTAAGTAACACGGAAGTGTGTGTGTGTGTAAGTAACACGGAAGTGTGTGTGTGTGTAACACGGAAGTGTGTGTGTGTGTGTAACACGGAAGTGTGTGTGTGTGTGTAACACGGAAGTGTGTGTGTGTGTAACACGGAAGTGTGTGTGTGTGTGTGTGTGTGTGTGTGTAACACGGAAGTGTGTGTGTGTGTGTGTGTGTAACACGGAAGTGTGTGTGTGTGTGTGTGTAACACGGATGTGTG
>NC_092148.1:67169350-67239350 GCF_045791955.1 Oncorhynchus clarkii lewisi
CATATTTTGTACTACAATATTTAATGATTGTACGAACAACTACACAGTGAAACTATCGGTATCTTGTGCGTGGGTGATCTAAATGAATGTTCCTATGGTATTTCATGATAAATGAGTTATTTAAACCAATGATTCTGCAAGTGCAAGGTTTCTTTAAAGATATGAATGCACAATGCAATGTTTTGAACATTGGACAGCCTGTGTTACAGGTGATGACCATTTTGAGTTTTGTGTCTAGAGTTGTGAAAAATGACCACAAGGTTCTGAAATTAGTGCCAAAGTGATTGTTAAAAACTGTAATACAACACTGAAATACATATTCATATAGGATAAAAACGTTTCTATCACAATGTCCCCAGTACTCTTTTCTCCATTGCTGTTTTCATTGTTTCATCTAAACTTCCCTCACTCCCTTCCTCCCCCTCCCTGATTTCTTGTCATTTCTTCATTGGGGGTTGTATGCTCTGCTTCAGCTCAGACATTACAGTGATTTCTTGTCCTTTCTTCATTGGGGGTTGTATGCTCTGCTTCAGCTCAGACATAACAGTGTGATGGGACTTATGGGGGCAGAATAGAATGAGGAAATGCATTGGTGACTTACAGAACAATTTTCTTAATGGTCTTTCTTTGTCTTTAATTCTCTCTCTGTCTTTCTCTTTGTCTCTCCATCCTGTTTAGTTAGACAGGCCCTACTAACACACACATTGAGGGAAGGAAGTGTGTGTGTGTGTGTGTGTGTGTGTGTGTGTGTGTGTGTGTGTGTGTGTGTGTGTGTGTGTGTGGATGACTAGTGACTGAAGGGGTCAGGTATGTAAGGAATGTCCTCTATATGATCCCTGGCAGTTAATTGGTTAAGAGATCAGACAGCAGAGTGAAACACAATACTGAATACATTACCACCCAGCATGGGCTCTCACCATGGAGCTGTGGCCTAGCAGTGTGTGTGTGTGTGTGTGTGTGTGGTCCAGTGTAGAACACACACTCCATACATGAAGACAGGAGATGACTGTATTAAAAATGACTCTATATCCACAACACAAATATAATGTCTTAAACGTATCCATGATTCATCAAATCAAATCAAATGCTATTGGTCACATACACATGTTTAGCAGATGTCATTGCAGGTGTAGCGAAATTCTTGTATCATGATTAACATTGACATAGTCTGTGTTATGTTTATTTTTGTGTCTTGTATCCATGTGTGCCTCGAGTAAAAATAGAGCTATTTTGGTCTATTGGAGTGTAAATGTAGACTTCACAGACAACCCTCACTTCACTTGAGTCTGTTGGACAGGGAGAGTTCTCCAGCCTCCCTTTATAAACACCTAGCATTAGGTGTGAAGTATTAGTTATGTGTTAGCATACGCTAAGCTGTCAGTGCTGGGTATGTATTAGGAAAAGCTACATGTGATGCTGGAGTGTTATCAGAAGCTTCGCTATCAGTGGATGCATTTTGTTAGCAGAGGCTGGGTAACACTTTCGGAGCTGGAGATAGCATAAGCTTAGCTAATGCTAAATCTGTTTCTAACAGGATGAATGGAACAGAGAGGAGACAGAGAGTGGTTTTACTGTCACACTGACCACCCAACAGCCCACATATACCCCCTGCTGGTAGAATTATGACATGACTGGAAAATTAAATCCTATATATATACATATATGTATATATTGGCATGCTATATCTAAGCATATCTAAGCATGAACCACAGGCCTGATGAACTTACCTTGTATATGCAGGACTTAGCATTGAGGAAGAAGAGTTCGATAGTAGCATTGTCCTTCAGGTAGGAAATACTCTCTATGTAAAACCTGTAACACATAGACAACAGAACACATGACTTTAGTTGAACATGCAGGAAATACTCTCTAAAACCTGTGATGAACAGAAACACAAAACACAGTACAACAGACAATGACAGAATGAGTTTAGATTTGATGTGTCTTGGAAACAGACAAAAAAGAAAAGAAGCTCATTCAATCTCGTTCCAGGCTACTATGTGTGTCAGAACTGCAGTGAACAGAGTGTCCACTAGGAGTCATCAGACATGAGGCTAACACACAGTTAATAAAACCTTCTCTGTCTGATACCTGGCAACCATCCAACACACACGCACACACACACACACACACAAACGCTGATGAACAAACACAGACACATCATCTACACCAACACACCACACACCGCAAATGTGCACACGATGCATTTCACACAATGGCTGGCTGGCTGGCTGGCTGGCTGGCTGGCTGGCTGGCTGGCTGGCTGGCTGGCTGGCTGGCTGCATCATCAGCAGAATGCAGGCAGAGAAACACAGGAACCATCAATAGAGAGATGGGAGCTACTATAACAGTAGAATCTAGTCTATATATAGAGAGATGGGAACACTGTAACAGTATAATGTAGTCTATATATATAGAGATGGGAGCACTAACAGTATAATGTAGTCTATATATAGAGAGATGGGAACACTGTAACAGTATAATGTAGTCTATATATAGAGAGATGGGAGCACTAACAGTATAATGTAGACTATATATAGAGAGATGGGAGCTACTGTAACAGTATAATGTAGTCTATATATAGAGAGATGGGAGCTACTGTAACAGTAGAATCTAGTCTATATATAGAGAGATGGGAGCACTAACAGTATAATGTAGTCTATATATAGAGAGATGGGAGCTACTGTAACAGTATAATGTAGTCTATATATATAGAGATGGGAACACTGTAACAGTATAATGTAGTCTATATATAGAGAGATGGGAGCACTAACAGTATAATGTAGTCTATATATAGAGAGATGGGAACACTGTAACAGTATAATGTAGTCTATATATAGAGAGATGGGAGCTACTGTAACAGTATAATGTAGTCTATATATAGAGAGATGGGAGCTACTGTAACAGTAGCTACTGTAACAGTAGAATAACAGTATAATGTAGTCTATATATAGAGAGATGGGAGCACTAACAGTATAATGTAGTCTATATATAGAGAGATGGGAGCACTAACAGTATAATGTAGTCTATATATAGAGAGATGGGAACACTGTAACAGTATAATGTAGTCTATATATAGAGAGATGGGAGCACTAACAGTATAATGTAGTCTATATATAGAGAGATGGGAACACTGTAACAGTATAATGTAGTATATATATAGAGAGATGGGAACACTGTAACAGTATAATGTAGTCTATATATAGAGAGATGGGTCGTTGTTACAGCTACTGTTTCCAAAACATGCACACACATGCTATGAAACCAATGCACAAGCACCGTGCACACAAGCATGCAAGCATGAAAGCACACACACAAACACACACTCACACTCACACACACACTCACACTCACACTGGGATGCTCTGGCAGGGAAGAGTGATAATGGATTCAGCTCTGACATTTAGACTGATTGCAGTTTCATCAGTCTGTCTCTGTGTTTAACTGTGTATCAGGATGTGTATGTGAGTGTGTGGTGTGTATAAATGCATTGTATTAATAAGCATTTCAATGCGTGTGTGTATTTGTGTGTGGGAATGTGGAGTGACTGGATATGTTATTAGTGGCTGGCTACAACAGAAGTAATCACAATAGTCATTCTATTGTATGCGCACTGATGGCTTACCCTGAACACAAGGCCATGTATTTGATAGTGATCTGTTACGTGAACAATACACCCAATGCAACAATACAATATCCATACACATGAAAACTATTATGGTAGGTTGAAATGACGTCATTACTGCACACCATTTTGGAGACACTTATCGTTAATGCCAATCAGTACAAACAACCATTCATCCGTTCTGTCTCCAATGCAGGTTGCTATGTACATTGCTAAGGAATGACAAGTCCCTATTTGATTTTTATTTTTTATTTCACCTTTATTTAACCAGGTAGGCTAGTTGAGAACAAGTTCTCATTTGCAACTGCGACCTGGCCAAGATAAAGCATAGCAGTGTGAACAGACAACACAAAGTTACACATGGAGTAAGTAAACAATTAACAAGTCAATAACACAGTAGAAAAGAAAAGGGGAGTCTATATACATTGTGTGCAAAATGCATGAGGAGGTAGGCGAATAATTACAATTTTGCAGGTTAATAACACTGGAGTGATAAATGATCAGATGGTCATGTACAGGTAGAGATATTGGTGTGCAAAAGAGCAGAAAAGTAAATAAATAAAAACAGTATGGGGATGAGGTAGGTAAAAGAGCCTATATGTCATCATAGGGATCTTTAAAGTACTGACCAACACTATTCAGCACGGTGTGTGTGTGTGTGTAGCGTTTCCACAGGTGCAAAGAAAGGTCAGACTCATTATCTTCAGATCCTGTACCTTTTCTTCCAACTACAATGGCTTTATGTAGACACAAACACGCACACACACACACACACACACACACACACACACACACACACACACACACACACACACACACACACACACACACACACACACACACACACACACACACACACACACACACACACAGACACTCACTCAGGATCTGTGTTATGTAAGAGAGCAGCCATTGTCAGAGCAGTACAAAGGGACTGGCAGGAGAAAGGAGTGGGTTTAGAACCCTGCTACTACAGGTCAGATCACAGCTGCAGCTTCACTTTACAGGGGGACATCCTCTTATATATCTGACACACACAGACACACACAGACACACTGAACATCATGCATGATAAATAGCTAGACAACTATTACTGAAATATGACTGGTGTTCTCTTACAGTATAACAAAGTTATTATCTGCCTTCTTCACAGAGTTAAGGTAGTGTGCAGGCATCTGTCTGACTAGGGGGCATGCCTGTGTTTCCTGCTGGAGGCTGTGTACTGTATGTACATGTGTGTTTTTCTATGATGTGACCATACCTGACACAGAAGTACAGTACGATGGGTCCAGACTTCTTGGGGAACTCGTGTTCTAGAACCCTTCGGTCCAACTGCAGCCAGCTGAAATGACCCCTGGAGACACAACAACCAATCGAATGTCAGCATACTGCACACCCAACCAATGAGGAGACAAACTCAGTACACTACAGACCTGACTGATTCAATAATGAATAGTACAGCCTAGCTCCCTGCGCTTCACACTCTACCCATCCTCTACCCATCCTCTCTCTTTCTTTCTCTCTGACAGGGATGAAAACTGCAGAGGCAGCTTGTCACCCTGGTAACTCTGCATGGAGTTATGGGCAACATGCAGCTCTTTCAGCTCTCAGACACAGAAACAACCAATCTACATCATAGAACTGAGGGACTGGCAGAGAAACAGAGAGACAGAACTGGGGTGTGTCTTTGTCACAGGAGGCTGGTAGCACCTTAATTGGGGAGGACGAGCTTGTGGTATTGGCTGGAGCGGAAACAGTGCAATGATATAATATACATCAAGAGGTATAAAATACCACAGACTGTCAGCCTCTACATAAATCAATAACCAACAGTATTCTAGGGAATAGCAGGCTGGGACAAGAGTGTATGACTGGAAATAAAAGTTATATATTTAAGCAATAAGGAAAGGGAAAGAGGGATACCTGGTCAGAATGCATTCAACTGAAATGCAATAAGGCCCGAGGGGGTGTGGTTTATACCACGGGTAAGGGCTGTTCTTACGCACGACACAACGCGGATTGCCTGGACACAGCCTTAGCCGTGGTATGTTGGCCATAAACCACAAACCCCTGAGGTGCCTTTTGCTATTATAAACTGGTTACCAACGTAATTAGATCAGTAAAAATAAAGGTTATGTCATAACCGTGGTATACGGTCTGTTATACCAAGGCTTTCAGCCAATCAGCATTCAGGGCTCAAACCACCCAGTTTATAATAATACTTTCATCTGTCATCCTCTGGGCTCACATCCTCACTCCCAAAATAACATAAAATGTCATCCTTACATTTTAAACATACATTTCTCAGTATATAATAAACAGGGTACGGTGTAGTTACATCCCATTCGAGGTGTGTAAGTGCTGGGGGAACAAAACCCTGCACATCACATATATCCCCAGGACCAGGACTACATCCATGGTGATGGTAGTGTATCTCCAGGACTACATCCATGGTGATGGTAGTGTATCTCCAGGACTACATCCATGGTGATGGTAGTGTATCTCCAGGACTACATCCATGGTGATGGTAGTGTATCTCCAGGACTACATCCATGGTGATGGTAGTGTATCTCCAGGACTACATCCATTGTGATGGTAGTGTATCCCCAGGACCAGGACTACATCCATGGTGATGGTAGTGTATCTCCAGGACTACATCCATTGTGATGGTAGTGTATCCCCAGGACCAGGACTACATCCATGGTGATGGTAGTGTATCCCCAGGACCAGGATTACATCCATGGTGATGGTAGTGTATCCCCAGGACCAGGACTACAACCATGGTGATGGTAGTGTATCCCCAGGACTACATCCATTGTGATGGTAGTGTATCCCCAGGACCAGGACTACATCCATGGTGATGGTAGTGTATCTCCAGGACTACATCCATTGTGATGGTAGTGTATCCCCAGGACCAGGACTACATCCATGGTGATGGTAGTGTATCCCCAGGACCAGGATTACATCCATGGTGATGGTAGTGTATCCCCAGGACTACATCCATGGTGATGGTAGTGTATCCCCAGGACCAGGACTACATCCATGGTGATGGTAGTGTATCCCCAGGACTACATCCATGGTGATGGTAGTGTATCCCCAGGACCAGGATTACATCCATGGTGATGGTAGTGTATCCCCAGGACCAGGATTACATCCATGGTGATGGTAGTGTATCCCCAGGACCAGGACTACATCCATGGTGATGGTAGTGTATCCCCAGGACCAGGACTACATCCATGGTGATGGTAGTGTATCCCCAGGACTACATCCATGGTGATGGTAGTGTATCCCCAGGACTACATCCATGGTGATGGTAGTGTATCCCCAGGACTACATCCATGGTGATGGTAGTGTATCTCCAGGACTACATCCATGGTGATGGTAGTGTATCTCCAGGACTACATCCATGGTGATGGTAGTGTATCTCCAGGATTACATCCATTGTGATGGTAGTGTATCCCCAGGACCAGGACTACATCCATGGTGATGGTAGTGTATCCCCAGGACCAGGACTACATCCATGGTGATGGTAGTGTATCCCCAGGACTACATCCATGGTGATGGTAGTGTATCCCCAGGACCAGGACTACATCCATGGTGATGGTAGTGTATCCCCAGGACCAGGACTACATCCATGGTGATGGTAGTGTATCCCCAGGACCAGCACTACATCCATGGTAATGGTAGTGTATCCCCAGGACCAGGACTACATCCATTGTGATGGTAGTGTATCCCCAGGACTACATCCATGGTGATGGTAGTGTATCCCCAGGACTACATCCATGGTGATGGTAGTGTATCCCCAGGACTACATCCATGGTGATGGTAGTGTATCCCCAGGACTACATCCATGGTGATGGTAGTGTATCCCCAGGACCAGGACTACATCCATGGTGATGGTAGTGTATCCCCAGGACCAGGACTACATCCATGGTGATGGTAGTGTATCCCCAGGACTACATCCATGGTGATGGTAGTGTATCCCCAGGACCAGGACTACATCCATGGTGATGGTAGTGTATCCCCAGGACCAGGACTACATCCATGGTGATGGTAGTGTATCCCCAGGACTACATCCATGGTGATGGTAGTGTATCCCCAGGACTACATCTATGGTGATGGTAGTGTATCCCAAGGACCAGGACTACATCCATGGTGATGGTAGTGTATCCCAAGGACCAGGACTACATCCATGGTGATGGTAGTGTATCCCCAGGACCAGGACTACATCCATTGTGATGGTAGTGTATCTCTAGGACTACATCCATGGTGATGGTAGTGTATCCCCAGGACCAGGACTACATCCATGGTGATGGTAGTGTATCCCCAGGACTACATCCATGGTGATGGTAGTGTATCCCCAGGACTACATCCATGGTGATTGTAGTGAACCAGAGGGACTTACGTTTCATCGGTGTAGGAGATGCCAAAGTATTCCTTCTCCTTCAGGTTGAAGTGGGAGGCCACCAGATCCAAAAGGTCCTTGGCCATCAGTTTGGGCTGCAGGGAAACACACACACACACACACGTAGGGTTAATATGGTGTGTGTGTGTATGGAGTCAGAGTGTGTGTGTGTGATTCTGTTTGTGTGTGTAAAGGTTATGTGTTAATCTGAGTGTGACTGTGTATTCTAATAGCTATTGGTCGTCTGAGAGTGACTGATGGAGGTGGGGGGGGGGGTCGTCTGAGAGTGACAGATGGAGGTGGGGGGAGGGTCGTCTGAGAGTGACAGATGGAGGTGGGGCGGTCGTCTGAGAGTGACTAATGGAGGTGGGGGGGTTGTCTGAGAGTGACAGATGGGGGTGAGGGTTATCTGAGAGTGACAGATGGAGGTGGGGGGGTCGTCTGAGAGTGACAGATGGGGGTGAGGGGGGGGAGTCATCTGAGAGTGACAGACGGAGGTGAGGGGGGGAGTCGTCTGAGAGTGACAGATGGAGGTGAGGGGGGGAGTCATCTGACAGTGACAGATGGAGGTGACGGGGAGTCATCTGAGAGTGACAGATGGAGGTGAGGGGGGGAGTAATCTGAGAGTGACAGATGTAGGTGAGGGAGGGAGTCGTCTGAGAGTGACAGATGGAGGTGAGGGGGGGAGTCGTCTGAGAGTGACAGATGGAGGTGACGGGGGGGAGTCGTATGAGAGTGACAGATGTAGGTGAGGGGGGGAGTCATCTGACAGTGAAAGATGGAGGTGACGGGGAGTCATCTGAGAGTGACAGATGGAGGTGAGGGGGGGAGTCATCTGAGAGTGACAGATGGAGTTAAGGGGGGCGTCATCTGACAGTGACAGATGTAGGTGAGGGGGGGAGTCATCTGACAGTGACAGATGGAGGTGAAGGGGGAGTCATCTGACAGTGACAGATGGAGGTGAGGGGGGGAGTCGTCTGAGAGTGACAGATGGAGGTGAGGGGGGGAGTTATTTGACTATGACAGATGGAGGATGAGGGGGCGAGTTGTCTGAGAGTGACAGATGGAGGTGAGGGGGGGAGTTTTCTGAGAGTGACAGATGGAGGTGAAGGGGGGAGTTGTCTGAGAGTGACAGATGGAGCGAGGGGGGGAGTTGTCTGACAGTGACAGATGGAGGTGAGGGCGGGAGTTGTCTGAGAGTGACAGATGGAGGTGAGGGGGGGAGTTGTCTGAGAGTGACAGATGGAGGTGAGGGGGGGAGTTGTCTGAGAGTGACTGATGGAGGTGAGGGGGGTCATCTGAGTGACAGATGGAGGTGGGGGGGTCGTCTGAGAGTGACTGATGGAGGTGAGGGGGGTCGTCTGAGAGTGACACATGGAGGTGGGGGGGTCATCTGAGAGTGACTGATGGAGGTGGGGGGGTCGTCTGAGAGTGACAGATAGAGGTGGGGGGGTCGTCTGAGAGTGACTGATGGAAGTGGGAGGGGGTCATCTGAGAGTGACAGATGGAGGTGGGGCGGTCGTCTGAGAGTGACTAATGGAGGTGGGGGGGTTGTCTGAGAGTGACAGATGGGGGTGAGGGTTATCTGAGAGTGACAGATGGAGGTGGGGGGGTCGTCTGAGAGTGACAGATGGGGACAGTGACAGATGGAGGTGACGGGGAGTCATCTGAGAGTGACAGATGTATTGACAGATGGAGGGGGAGGGGTCGTCTGAGAGTGACTGATGGAAGTGAGGGGGGAGTCATCTGACAGTGACAGATGTAGGTGAGGTGATGGAGGTGAGGGGGGAGTCATCTGACAATGACAGATGGAGGTGAGGGGGGGAGTCATCTGACAGTGACAGATGGAGGTGACGGGGAGTCATCTGAGAGTGACAGATGGAGGTGAGGGGGGAGTCATCTGACATTGACTGATGTAGGTGAGGGGGGGAGTAGTCTGAGAGTGACAGATGTAGGTGAGGGGGGAGTCATCTGACATTGACTGATGTAGGTGAGGGGGGGAGTCGTCTGAGAGTGATAGATGGAGGTGACGGGGGGGAGTCGTCTGAGAGTGACAGATGGAGGTGAGGGGGGGAGTCATCTGACAGTGACAGATGGAGGTGAGGGGGAGTCATCTGACAGTGACAGATGGAGGTGAGGGGGGTCGTCTGAGAGTGACTGATGGAGGTGAGGGGGGGAGTCATCTGAGAGTGACAGATGGAGGTTTGGGGGTCGTCTGAGAGTGACTGATGGAGATGAGGGGGGAGTCATCTGACATTGACTGATGGAGGTGAAGGGGGGGAGTCATCTGAGAGTGACTGATGGAGGTGAGGGGGGAGTCGTCTGAGAGTGACAGATGGAGGTGGGGGGGGAGTCATCTGACAGTGACAGATGGGGGTGAGGGCGGGAGTTGTCTGAGAGTGACAGATGGAGGTGAGGGGGGGGAGTCATCTGAGAGTGACAGACGGAGGTGAGGGGGGGAGTCATCTGACAGTGACAGATGGAGGTGACGGGGAGTCATCTGAGAGTGACAGATGGAGGTGAGGGGGGAGTCATCTGACATTGACTGATGTAGGTGAGGGGGGGAGTCATCTGAGAGTGACAGATGTAGGTGAGGGGGGGGAGTCATCTGACAGTGACAGATGGAGGTGAAGGGGGAGTCATCTGACAGTGACAGATGGAGGTGAGGGGGGGAGTCGTCTGAGAGTGACAGATGGAGGTGAGGGGGGGGAGTCATCTGACAGTGACAGATGGAGGTGAGTCAGAGTGACAGATGGAGGTGAGGGGGGGAGTCGTCTGAGAGTGACAGATGGAGGTGAGGGGGGGAGTTATTTGACTATGACAGATGGAGGATGAGGGGGCGAGTTGTCTGAGAGTGACAGATGGAGGTGTGAGTTTTCTGAGAGTGACAGATGGAGGTGAAGGGGGGAGTTGTCTGAGAGTGACAGATGGAGCGAGGGGGGGAGTTGTCTGACAGTGACAGATGGAGGTGAGGGCGGGAGTTGTCTGAGAGTGACAGATGGAGGTGAGGGGGGGAGTTGTCTGAGAGTGACAGATGACTGATGGAGGTGAGGGGGGTCGTCTGAGAGTGACACATGGAGGTGGGGGGGATGAGAGTGACTGATGGAGGTGGGGGGGTCGTCTGAGAGTGACAGATGGAGGTCATCTGAGAGTGACAGATGGAGGTGAGGGGGGGAGTCATCTGAGATTGACAGATGGAGGGGGAGGGGTCGTCTGAGAGTGACTGATGGAAGTGAGGGGGGAGTCATCTGACAGTGACAGATGTAGGTGAGGGGGGGTCGTCTGAGAGTGACTGATGGAAGTGAGGGGGGAGTCATCTGACAGTGACTGATGGAGGTAAAGGGGGGGAGTTGTCTGAGAGTGACTGATGGAGGTGAGGGGGGAGTCATCTGACAATGACAGATGGAGGTGAGGGGGGGAGTCATCTGGTGACAGAAGGTGGGGGAGTCATCTGAGAGTGACAGATGTAGGTGAAGGGGGGGAGTCATCTGAGAGTGACTGATGGAGGTGAGGGGGGAGTCGTCTGAGAGTGACAGATGGAGGTGAGGGGGGGAGTCATCTGACAGTGACAGATGGGGGTGAGGGCGGGAGTTGTCTGAGAGTGACAGATGGAGGGTGAGGGGGGGGAGTCATCTGAGAGTGACAGACGGAGGTGAGGGGGGGAGTCATCTGACAGTGACAGATGGAGGTGACGGGGAGTCATCTGAGAGTGACAGATGGAGGTGAGGGGGGAGTCATCTGACATTGACTGATGTAGGTGAGGGGGGGAGTCATCTGAGAGTGACAGATGTAGGTGAGGGGGGGAGTCATCTGACATTGACTGATGTAGGTGAGTGACAGATGGGGGAATCGTCTGAGAGTGACAGATGGAGGTGACGGGGAGTCATCAAAGAGTGACAGATGGAGGTGAGGGGGGGAGTCATCTGAGAGTGACAGATGGAGTTGAGGGGGGCGTCATCTGACAGTGACAGATGTAGGTGAGGCGGGGAGTCATCTGACAGTGACAGATGGAGGTGAAGGGGTAGTCATCTGACAGTGACAGATAGAGGTGAGGGGGGGAGTCGTCTGAGAGTGACAGATGGAGGTGGGGGGGGGAGTTATTTGACTATGACAGATGGAGGATGAGGGGGCGAGTTGTCTGAGAGTGACAGATGGAGGTGAAGGGGGGAGTTGTCTGAGAGTGACAGATGGAGGTGAGGGGGGGGAGTTGTCTGACATTGACAGATGGAGGTGAGGGCGGGAGTTGTCTGAGAGTGACAGATGGAGGTGAGGGGGGGAGTTCTCTGAGAGTGACAGATGGAGGTGAGGGGGGGAGTTGTCTGAGAGTGACTGATGGAGGTGAGGGGGGTCATCTGAGTGACAGATGGAGGTGGGGGGGGTCGTCTGAGAGTGACTGATGGAGGTGACGGGAGTCATCTGAGAGTGACAGATGGAGGTGAGGGGGGAGTCATCTGACATTGACTGATGTAGGTGAGGGGGGGAGTCGTCTGAGAGTGACAGATGTAGGTGAGGGGGGGAGTCGTCTGAGAGTGACAGATGGAGGTGAGGGGGGGGTCGTCTGACATTGACTGATGGAGGTGAAGGGGGGGAGTCATCTGAGAGTGACTGATGGAGGTGAGGGGGGAGTCGTCTGAGAGTGACAGATGGAGGTGAGGGGGGGAGTCATCTGACAGTGACAGATGGGGGTGAGGGCGGGAGTTGTCTGAGAGTGACAGATGGAGGTGAGGGGGGGAGTCATCTGAGAGTGACAGACGGAGGTGAGGGGGGAGTCGTCTGAGAGTGACAGATGGAGGTGAGGGGGGGAGTCATCTGACAGTGACAGATGGAGGTGACGGGGAGTCATCTGAGAGTGACAGATGGAGGTGAGGGGGGGAGTCATCTGAGAGTGACTGATGGAGGTGAAGGGGGGTCATCTGAGAGTGACTGATGGAGGTGAGGGGGGTCATCTGACAGTGACAGATGGAGGTGACGGGGAGTCATCTGAGAGTGACAGATGGAGGTGAGGGGGGGAGTCATCTGAGAGTGACAGATGTAGGTGAGGGAGGGAGTCGTCTGAGAGTGACAGATGGAGGTGAGGGGGGGAGTCATCTGAGAGTGACAGACGGAGGTGAGGGGGGGAGTCGTCTGAGAGTGACAGATGGAGGTGAGGGGGGGAGTCATCTGACAGTGACAGATGGAGGTGACGGGGAGTCATCTGAGAGTGACAGATGGAGGTGAGGGGGGGAGTAATCTGAGAGTGACAGATGTAGGTGAGGGAGGGAGTCGTCTGAGAGTGACAGATGGAGGTGAGGGGGGGAGTCGTCTGAGAGTGACAGATGGAGGTGAGGGGGGGAGTCATCTGACAGTGACAGATGGAGGTGACGGGGAGTCATCTGAGAGTGACAGATGGAGGTGAGGGGGGAGTCATCTGACATTGACTGATGTAGGTGAGGGGGGGAGTCATCTGAGAGTGACAGATGTAGGTGAGGGGGGGGAGTAATCTGACATTGACAGATGGAGGTGAGGGGGGGAGTCGTCTGAGAGTGACAGATGGAGGTGACGGGGGGGAGTCGTCTGAGAGTGACAGATGTAGGTGAGGGGGGGAGTCATCTGACAGTGACAGATGGAGGTGACGGGGAGTCATCAAAGAGTGACAGATGGAGGTGAGGGGGGGAGTCATCTGAGAGTGACAGATGGAGTTGAGGGGGGCGTCATCTGACAGTGACAGATGTAGGTGAGGCGGGGGGTCATCTGACAGTGACAGATGGAGGTGAAGGGGGGAGTCGTCTGAGAGTGACAGATGGAGGTGGGGGGGGGGGAGTTATTTGACTATGACAGATGGAGGATGAGGGGGCGAGTTGTCTGAGAGTGACAGATGGAGGTGAGGGGGGGAGTTGTCTGAGAGTGACAGATGGAGGTGAAGGGGGGAGTTGTCTGAGAGTGACAGATGGAGGTGAGGGGGGGAGTTGTCTGACAGTGACAGATGGAGGTGAGGGCGGGAGTTGTCTGAGAGTGACAGATGGAGGTGAGGGGGGGAGTTCTCTGAGAGTGACAGACGGAGGTGAGGGGGGGAGTCGTCTGAGAGTGACAGATGGAGGTGAGGGGGGGAGTCATCTGACAGTGACAGATGGAGGTGACGGGGAGTCATCTGAGAGTGACAGATGGAGGTGAGGGGGGGAGTAATCTGAGAGTGACAGTTGTAGGTGAGGGAGGGAGTCGTCTGAGAGTGACAGATGGAGGTGAGGGGGGGAGTCGTCTGAGAGTGACAGATGGAGGTGAGGGGGGGAGTCATCTGACAGTGACAGATGGAGGTGACGGGGAGTCATCTGAGAGTGACAGATGGAGGTGAGGGGGGAGTCATCTGACATTGACTGATGTAGGTGAGGGGGGTAGTCATCTGAGAGTGACAGATGTAGGTGAGGGGGGGGAGTCATCTGACATTGACAGATGGAGGTGAGGGGGGGAGTCGTCTGAGAGTGACAGATGGAGGTGACGGGGGGGAGTCGTCTGAGAGTGACAGATGTAGGTGAGGGGGGGAGTCATCTGACAGTGACAGATGGAGGTGACGGGGAGTCATCAAAGAGTGACAGATGGAGGTGAGGGGGGGAGTCATCTGAGAGTGACAGATGGAGTTGAGGGGGGCGTCATCTGACAGTGACAGATGTAGGTGAGGCGGGGGGTCATCTGACAGTGACAGATGGAGGTGAAGGGGGAGTCATCTGACAGTGACAGATAGAGGTGAGGGGGGGAGTCGTCTGAGAGTGACAGATGGAGGTGGGGGGGGGGAGTTATTTGACTATGACAGATGGAGGATGAGGGGGCGAGTTGTCTGAGAGTGACAGATGGAGGTGAGGGGGGGAGTTGTCTGAGAGTGACAGATGGAGGTGAAGGGGGGAGTTGTCTGAGAGTGACAGATGGAGGTGAGGGGGGGAGTTGTCTGACAGTGACAGATGGAGGTGAGGGCGGGAGTTGTCTGAGAGTGACAGATGGAGGTGAGGGGGGGGAGTTCTCTGAGAGTGACAGATGGAGGTGAGGGGGGGAGTTGTCTGAGAGTGACTGATGGAGGTTAGGGGGGTCATCTGAGTGACAGATGGAGGTGGGGGGGGGTCGTCTGAGAGTGACTGATGGAGGTGACGGGGAGTCATCTGAGAGTGACAGATGGAGGTGAGGGGGGAGTCATCTGACATTGACTGATGTAGGTGAGGGGGGGAGTCGTCTGAGAGTGACAGATGTAGGTGAGGGGGGGAGTCGTCTGAGAGTGACAGATGGAGATGAGGGGGGAGTCATCTGACATTGACTGATGTAGGTGAAGGGGGGGAGTCATCTGAGAGTGACTGATGGAGGTGAGGGGGGAGTCGTCTGAGAGTGACAGATGGAGGTGAGGGGGGAGTCATCTGACAGTGACAGATGGAGGTGAGGGGGGGAGTCGTCTGAGAGTGACAGATGGAGGTGAGGGGGGGAGTCATCTGACAGTGACAGATGGAGGTGACGGGGAGTCATCTGAGAGTGACAGATGGAGGTGAGGGGGGGAGTAATCTGAGAGTGACAGATGTAGGTGAGGGAGGGAGTCGTCTGAGAGTGACAGATGGAGGTGAGGGGGGGAGTCGTCTGAGAGTGACAGATGGAGGTGAGGGGGGGAGTCATCTGACAGTGACAGATGGAGGTGACGGGGAGTCATCTGAGAGTGACAGATGGAGGTGAGGGGGGAGTCATCTGACATTGACTGATGTAGGTGAGGGGGGGAGTCATCTGAGAGTGACAGATGTAGGTGAGGGGGGGAGTAATCTGACATTGACAGATGGAGGTGAGGGGGGGAGTCGTCTGAGAGTGACAGATGGAGGTGACGGGGGGGAGTCGTCTGAGAGTGACAGATGTAGGTGAGGGGGGGAGTCATCTGACAGTGACAGATGGAGGTGACGGGGAGTCATCAAAGAGTGACAGATGGAGGTGAGGGGGGGAGTCATCTGAGAGTGACAGATGGAGTTGAGGGGGGCGTCATCTGACAGTGACAGATGTAGGTGAGGCGGGGGGTCATCTGACAGTGACAGATGGAGGTGAAGGGGGAGTCATCTGACAGTGACAGATAGAGGTGAGGGGGGGAGTCGTCTGAGAGTGACAGATGGAGGTGGGGGGGGGGAGTTATTTGACTATGACAGATGGAGGATGAGGGGGCGAGTTGTCTGAGAGTGACAGATGGAGGTGAGGGGGGGAGTTGTCTGAGAGTGACAGATGGAGGTGAAGGGGGGAGTTGTCTGAGAGTGACAGATGGAGGTGAGGGGGGGAGTTGTCTGACAGTGACAGATGGAGGTGAGGGCGGGAGTTGTCTGAGAGTGACAGATGGAGGTGAGGGGGGGAGTTCTCTGAGAGTGACAGACGGAGGTGAGGGGGGGAGTCGTCTGAGAGTGACAGATGGAGGTGAGGGGGGGAGTCATCTGACAGTGACAGATGGAGGTGACGGGGAGTCATCTGAGAGTGACAGATGGAGGTGAGGGGGGGAGTAATCTGAGAGTGACAGTTGTAGGTGAGGGAGGGAGTCGTCTGAGAGTGACAGATGGAGGTGAGGGGGGGAGTCGTCTGAGAGTGACAGATGGAGGTGAGGGGGGGAGTCATCTGACAGTGACAGATGGAGGTGACGGGGAGTCATCTGAGAGTGACAGATGGAGGTGAGGGGGGAGTCATCTGACATTGACTGATGTAGGTGAGGGGGGTAGTCATCTGAGAGTGACAGATGTAGGTGAGGGGGGGGAGTCATCTGACATTGACAGATGGAGGTGAGGGGGGGAGTCGTCTGAGAGTGACAGATGGAGGTGACGGGGGGGAGTCGTCTGAGAGTGACAGATGTAGGTGAGGGGGGGAGTCATCTGACAGTGACAGATGGAGGTGACGGGGAGTCATCAAAGAGTGACAGATGGAGGTGAGGGGGGGAGTCATCTGAGAGTGACAGATGGAGTTGAGGGGGGCGTCATCTGACAGTGACAGATGTAGGTGAGGCGGGGGGTCATCTGACAGTGACAGATGGAGGTGAAGGGGGAGTCATCTGACAGTGACAGATAGAGGTGAGGGGGGGAGTCGTCTGAGAGTGACAGATGGAGGTGGGGGGGGGGAGTTATTTGACTATGACAGATGGAGGATGAGGGGGCGAGTTGTCTGAGAGTGACAGATGGAGGTGAGGGGGGGAGATGTCTGAGAGTGACAGATGGAGGTGAAGGGGGGAGTTGTCTGAGAGTGACAGATGGAGGTGAGGGGGGGAGTTGTCTGACAGTGACAGATGGAGGTGAGGGCGGGAGTTGTCTGAGAGTGACAGATGGAGGTGAGGGGGGGGAGTTCTCTGAGAGTGACAGATGGAGGTGAGGGGGGGAGTTGTCTGAGAGTGACTGATGGAGGTGAGGGGGGTCATCTGAGTGACAGATGGAGGTGGGGGGGGTCGTCTGAGAGTGACTGATGGAGGTGACGGGGAGTCATCTGAGAGTGACAGATGGAGGTGAGGGGGGAGTCATCTGACATTGACTGATGTAGGTGAGGGGGGGAGTCGTCTGAGAGTGACAGATGTAGGTGAGGGGGGGAGTCGTCTGAGAGTGACAGATGGAGATGAGGGGGGAGTCATCTGACATTGACTGATGTAGGTGAAGGGGGGGAGTCATCTGAGAGTGACTGATGGAGGTGAGGGGGGAGTCGTCTGAGAGTGACAGATGGAGGTGAGGGGGGAGTCATCTGACAGTGACAGATGGAGGTGAGGGGGGAGTCATCTGAGAGTGACTGATGGAGGTGAGGGGGGAGTCGTCTGAGAGTGACAGATGTAGGTGAGAGGGGGAGTCGTCTGAGAGTGACAGATGGAGGTGAGGGGGGGAGTCATCTGACAGTGACAGATGGAGAGGAGGGGGGAGTCATCTGACAGTGACAGATGGAGGTGACGGGGAGTCATCGGAGAGTGACAGATGGAGGTGAGGGGGGAGTCATCTGACATTGACTGATGTAGGTGAGGGGGGGAGTCGTCTGAGAGTGACAGATGTAGGTGAGGGGGGGAGTCATCTGACATTGACTGATGTAGGTGAGGGGGGAGTCGTCTGAGAGTGACAGATGTAGGTGAGAGGGGGAGTCGTCTGAGAGTGACAGATGGAGGTGAGGGGGGGAGTCATCTGACAGTGACAGATGGAGGTGAGGGGGGAGTCATCTGACAGTGACATATGGAGGTGACGGGGAGTCATCTGTGAGTGACAGATGGAGGTGAGGGGGGAGTCATCTGACATTGACTGATGTAGGTGAGGGGGGGAGTCGTCTGAGAGTGACAGATGTAGGTGAGGGGGGGAGTCATCTGACATTGACTGATGTAGGTGAGGGGGGGAGTCATCTGAGAGTGACAGATGGAGGTGACGGGGGGGGAGTCGTCTGAGAGTGACAGATGTAGGTGAGGGGGGGAGTCATCTGACAGTGACAGATGGAGGTGAGGGGGAGTCATCTGACAGTGACAGATGGAGGTGAGGGGGGTCGTCTGAGAGTGACTGATGGAGGTGAGGGGGGGAGTCATCTGAGAGTGACAGATGGAGGTTTGGGGGTCGTCTGAGTGTGACTGATGGAAGTGAGGGGGGAGTCATCTGACAGTGACAGATGTAGGTGAGGGGGGGTCGTCTGAGAGTGACTGATGGAAGTGAGGGGGGAGTCATCTGACAGTGACTGATGGAGGTGAAGGGGGGAGTCATCTGAGAGTGACTGATGGAGGTGAGGGGGGAGTCGTCTGAGAGTGACAGATGTAGGTGAGAGGGGGAGTCGTCTGAGAGTGACAGATGGAGGTGAGGGGGGAGTCATCTGACAGTGACAGATGGAGGTGAGGGGGGGAGTCATCTGACAGTGACAGATGGAGGTGACGGGGGGGAGTCGTCTGAGAGTGACAGATGTAGGTGAGGGGTGGAGTCATCTGACAGTGACAGATGGAGGTGACGGGGAGTCATCTGAGAGTGACAGATGGAGGTGAGGGGGGGAGTCATCTGAGAGTGACAGATGGAGTTAAGGGGGGCGTCATCTGACAGTGACAGATGTAGGTGAGGGGGGGAGTCATCTGACAGTGACAGATGGAGGTGAAGGGGGAGTCATCTGACAGTGACAGATGGAGGTGAGGGGGGAGTCGTCTGAGAGTGACAGATGGAGGTGAGGGGGGGAGTTGACAGTGACAGATGGAGGTGACTATGACAGATGGAGGATGAGGGGGCGAGTCATCTGAGAGTGACAGATGGAGGTGAGGGGGGAGTCATCTGACATTGACTGATGTAGGTGAGGGGGGGAGTCGTCTGAGAGTGACAGATGGAGGTGACGGGGGGGAGTCGTCTGAGAGTGACAGATGTAGGTGAGGGGGGGAGTCATCTGACAGTGAAAGATGGAGGTGACGGGGAGTCATCTGAGAGTGACAGATGGAGGTGAGGGGGGGAGTCATCTGAGAGTGACAGATGGAGTTGAGGGGGGCGTCATCTGACAGTGACAGATGTAGGTGAGGGGGGGAGTCATCTGACAGTGACAGATGGAGGTGAAGGGGGAGTCATCTGACAGTGACAGATGAGGTGAGGGGCGGGGAGTTGTCTGAGAGTGACAGATGGAGGTGAGGGGGGGAGTTATTTGACTATGACAGATGGAGGATGAGGGGGCGAGTTGTCTGAGAGTGACAGATGGAGGTGAGGGGGGGAGTTATCTGAGAGTGACAGATGGAGGTGAAGGGGGGAGTCGTCTGAGAGTGACAGATGGAGGTGAGGGGGGGAGTTGTCTGACAGTGACAGATGGGGGTGAGGGCGGGAGTTGTCTGAGAGTGACAGATGTAGGTGAGGGGGGGGGAGTTCTCTGAGAGTGACAGATGGAGGTGAGGGGGGGGAGTCATCTGAGAGTGACAGACGGAGGTGAGGGGGGGAGTCGTCTGAGAGTGACAGATGGAGGTGAGGGGGGTCGTCTGAGAGTGACTGATGGAGGTGAGGGGGGGGAATCATCTGAGAGTGACAGATGGAGGTGGGTGGGTCGTCTGAGAGTGACTGATGGAAGTGAGGGGGGAGTCATCTGACAGTGACTGATGGAGGTGAAGGGGGGGAGTCATCTGAGAGTGACTGATGGAGGTGAGGGGGGAGTCGTCTGAGAGTGACAGATGTAGGTGAGAGGGGGAGTCGTCTGAGAGTGACAGATGGAGGTGAGGGGGGGAGTCATCTGACAGTGACAAATGGAGGTGAGGGGGGGAGTCATCTGACAGTGACAGATGGAGGTGACGGGGAGTCATCTGAGAGTGACAGATGGAGGTGAGGGGGAGTCATCTGACATTGACTGATGTAGGTGAGGGGGGGAGTAGTCTGAGAGTGACAGATGTAGGTGAGGGGGGGAGTCATCTGACATTGACTGATGTAGGTGAGGGGGGAGTCATCTGACAGTGACAGATGGAGGTTACGGGGAGTCATCTGAGAGTGACAGATGGAGGTGAGGGGGGAGTCATCTGACATTGACTGATGTAGGTGAGGGGGGGAGTCGTCTGAGAGTGACAGATGTAGGTGAGGGGGGGAGTCATCTGACATTGACTGATGTAGGTGAGGGGGGGAGTCATCTGACAGTGACAGATGGAGGTGAGGGGGGAGTCATCTGACAGTGACAGATATAGGTGAGGGGGGGAGTCGTCTGAGCGTGACAGATGGAGGTGAGGGGGGGAGTTATCTGACTATGACAGATGGAGGTGAGGGGGCGAGTTGTCTGAGAGTGACAGATGGAGATGAGGGGGGGAGTTGTCTGAGAGTGACAGATGGAGGTGAAGGGGGGAGTTGTCTGAGAGTGACAGATGGAGGTGAGGGGGGAGTTGTCTGAGAGTGACAGATGGAGGTGAGGGGGGAGTTGTCTGAGAGTGACTGATGGAGGTCATCTGAGAGTGACAGATGGAGGTGAAGGGGGGTCATCTGAGAGTGACAGATGGAGGTGAAGGGGGGAGTCATCTGAGAGTGACAGATGGACAGATGGAAGTGAAGGGGGGAGTCATCTGAGAGTGACTGATGGAGGTGAGGGGGGGTCATCTGAGAGTGACTGATGGAGGTGAAGGGGGGAGTCATCTGAGAGTGACAGATGAAGGTGAGGGGGGGTCATCTGAGAGTGACAGATGGAAGTGAAGGGGGGAGTCATCTGAGAGTGACTGATGGAGGTGAGGGGGGGTCATCTGAGAGTGACTGATCGAGGTGAGGGGGGGAGTCATCTGAGAGTGACTGATGGAGGTGAAGGGGGGTCATCTGAGAGTGACTGATGGAGGTGAGGGGGGTCATCTGAGAGTGACTGATGGAGGTGAGGGGGGGGGGTCATCTGAGAGTGACTGATGGAGGTGAGGGGGGTCATCTGAGAGTGACAGATGGAAGTGAAGGGGGGTCATCTGAGAGTGACTGATGGAGGTGAGGGGGGGTCATCTGAGAGTGACTGATGGAGGTGAGGGGGGTCATCTGAGAGTGACTGATGGCGGTGAGGGGGGTCATCTGAGAGTGACTGATGGGGGTGAGGGGGGGTCATCTGAGAGTGACAGATGTGTAAGTGTTGCTGACAGTGTAGGTGCGCATTCTCTCTCTATCCGATCTACACTCCCACTGCAGAGTCACAGGAATAAGTAGAGAACTGTACCACAATATCAAGGTGGGGTCTCACTCTTTGTTAACAACAGAGACTATCTTACTCTGCGAGGGCCAGTGTGGGTGCAAGCCTTTGCTTCATCTAAGAGCAGTAAAACAGCTGATTCAACTAATCAACTAATCAAAGCCTCTGTCACAATGACTTCACATGTTCAGCCACTGAACATGTGAAGTCATTGTGACAGAGGCTATGACGCATCATTGAAGGCTGCAGGCCAAGACCATGCCAGCACACTAACTGATGTAATGAGAGTCGGAGAGGAGAAGTCAGACAGAGAGAGAAGAAATCTAAACGAACTGAGATAAAAAAGAGAAGGAGAGGGCTGAAGGGAATGAGGGAAGAGAGCATGTGAAAGAACAAGAAAATGAAAAACAGAAAAGGAGAAAGAGGGAGAGAAATATAAAGAGAAAAGAGACTGTCACACACAGTGCTGCCATATGTATGTGGTAGGGATTTTTAGAGAGAGAACCCCACCCTGAGGTTAAGCATGGGTGTGTCTCTGCTTGGCTACACACTGACAGCACAGCATCTCTCTCTCTCACACACACACACACACACACACACACACACACACACACACACACACACACACACACACACACACACACACACACACACACACACACACACACACACACACACACACACACACACACACACTGCAAGCATGGACACATTGCACACACACACATAAAAAAGAACTACACCTACACAAGGATACTGCTACACAGAAAGACACTGGAGAGAGAGAGACAGAGAGAGAGAGAGAGAGAGAGAGCGAGAGAGAGAGAGATCTAAAGTAGATATAAACCAGGGATACTAACTACTATTAGAGAAGATCCGGTCACACACATTTCCTAGGTTGCGAAGGTCTGGATGGATATTGTCATTTATTGGAACAGTAACAAACCTCACAAGCTCATTTCCTGTCATTCTACATGTTGCCATGTATTATGTGTGTTCATATAATCCCTGAGTGACTCCAAAAAATCAATGGAGGCGCCCTGGGGGTCGAGGCCCCTGGGCACATAATCTGGCCATGATAACACTACCTATCTAGGTAACACTGGTCATTTCTGACAGGTTCTAGATAGCTCTCTAAGGTCTGTAAGTGAATGACATAACAAGATGAAAACTGCCCATGCACTACCAATTTCTAAATGTACAATTACAACTCTCAACAGCAGTAAGTTGAAACCCAGTACTGTAACTGTATTATTATTATTTATTTGTCACATTGACCCCCCAGAACGGAAAATATACTGTATAAATAAACTCTCTCTCTCTCTCTCTCTCTCTCTGTCTCCCTCTCTCTCTCGTGTTGTAGTGTGCTACAGTGTATAATTGGAGTAATGAGTGTTTTGGTTCAGTCTCAGACCTACAGAGACAGTTTCTCATTAACCAGTAGCCACGGCAACAATAGTCATTAGACCTGACTGGCCACACCCTCCTGGCTATAAATAACCAATTAGAGGAGATGTGGAGAGACAGACAGCACAGTTATGCCTGTATTGGGGTAACCATGAGAGTGAGCGAGGTAGAGCTAGAGAGAGAGAAAGAGAGGGAGGGTGGGAGGGAGTGAGAGAGAGAGAGAGAGAGAGAGAGAGAGAGAGAGAGAGAGAGAGAGGGAGGGTGGGTGGGAGGGAGTGAGAGAGCTAGAGAGAGAGAGAGAGAGAGAGAGAGAGAGAGAGAGAGAGAGGGTGAGAGAGAGAGAGAGAGAGAGAGAGAGAGAGAGAGGGTGAGAGATATTGCTGCCTAGAAAACAGTAGCAGCATCCTCTCCTGAACTGAGGATATCAAATCTAATATTATTCATCACATGCTTCGTAAACAACAAGTGTAGACTAACAGTGTATCACTTACATACGGACCCTTTACAACAATGCAGAGAGAAAGAAAAATATATAAATAATAGAAAAGTAAAACACGTAATAATAAAAGTGATAATAAATACACAGTGAGTAACGATAAATTGGCTATATACACAGGGTACCAGTACTGAATCTATGTGCAGGAGTATGAGGTAATTGAGGTAGATACAGTATGTACATATAACTAGGAATAAAGTGAACAGGATAGATAATAAACAGTAGCAGCAGCATATGTGATGCGTCCAAAAAGTTATCATGAACAACAGCACTAGAAAGATAAGCATGATTACCTGATAAGAAGTGTGTGTGCGTGCGTGTGTGTGTGTGTGTGTGTGTGTGTGTGTGTGTGTGTGTGTGTGTGTGTGTGTGTAGATGAGACAGTCGGGTTTTGGCCCGCCGGCCGCCTGTTGCCCATCCCCTACCCTAGACCAGACAGATCTGTGTTAATAGTTATTATCTTCAGCACCACAGGTCATTACACAGTCTACAGTACAGCTGGGGCTGAGACAGGGAGACAGAGGGGGAGGAGGGAAGAGTGGGACAGGAGAGGTGGGAATGGGGTGAGGCAGAGGAAGACTAGAGCCACAACTGGGGTTGAGACAGGGAGGCAAAGGTGGAGGAGGGAGGAGTGGGAGGGGATGGGGTGAAGGAGAGGACTGGAGCCACGACTGGGGCTGAAAGAGGGACAACCTCATAACTTATCTGTATGAACCTCAAAATGATTTATAATCTTTACCATCCTCTACCCTGGAAGGCTGTGAGAGGCAAAGGTAGGCCTGTCAGTGCTTGTTACCAGGTAGATCTATTGGAGCTGTCTGGTGGTTTTGGGTCCCAATGGGTTCATTCCCAAAAACCCTTCCCTATTTCCCTTTCCTAAAAGGGGGAGAGCCTTTCCTCTATCCAGCTCACAGGAAAAACAAGAATAACATTGACATTCTCTATGGTCCCGTTAACCCCTCAACGGCCTACCGAACATCCGCCCTCCGAGGAAGAGAGAGAGAAGGGGAGAGGGGGGAAAGAGTGAGGAAGACCTAGATGGCTGAAAGAATTATATGCAGAGTGAAAATGGTATCAGTTCCTTCTCTCTCTGTCTATCCTCTTTTCTTTCCTCTCCTCTCCTCCCTTCCTATTTAATATCTTCCTGCTTCCTCTCTTTCTCCTGGCTGAGAGGATGATCAAGTATATGTGGAGAAATATGAGGCTTAGAGAATGAAAGAGGGAGACAGAGAGAATGAGAGAGAGAGAGAATAGGATAGCAAGAGTGAGAGGTGAAGATAGGCTGAGTGAAGCAAAGAAATGAGGGAGAGAGAAATCCTCCCTCATACAATGAAGGTTTACTAGAAACGGACTAAGAGACAGGAGCTATCGTCTCCTCTCCTCTACTTTTGACTCACCTCGACCTACTCCCCCTATCCTCTACTATACATCCTGTCTCCTTCTGTCCATCCAGAGCTACCTTCTACTCCTTTCTCTTTAGTTATACATGCTTTGCAGCAGCAGTAGGATTTATTGATGAACAGACACACAGGATTGTCAATGTTACCGAAGATGGTTAGGAGGAAAAGGGAGGGAGAAGGGTGCTCCATTGTTGTGATGACACTGCTATGTAGAAACTAGGGATACCCGATATATCGGTAAACATATCGGAATCGGCCGATATTAGCTAAAAATGCCAAGCTGTGTAGCCTTCTGGGGTAGCTAGTTAGCTTGGTACCTAGCTCGCACCAATACAACCTGCCTGAAAACAATGACCAGTAGAAACTGCAGTCATTTTCATTATTCTTAGCAATTTAGGAATCCTTATGATGTAGCCACTTCTTGTTCGCCTATTGAAATTGAACTTCAGTTCATGAAAATAAATAGCTAGCCAGCTACTTAACCCTGTTGCCCTAAGCTAACGTTATAAGCAGCCAGCTAGCTTCATCTGGCTAGTGTGGCTCGACCTGAGCGGGTTATGTGTTGTGAAGTTAGCCAACAAAGGATTAGGCACAATAGTTAAATTTTCAGTTTGCCTTCAAAATAAAAGTACCTCTTTGAAAGTGATGCAGAGGGTTACAATTGGTGGAATCATGCCATATTTAGACTAGATAACGTTAAACAAGATTGGAATGTGAGACAATTAAATGAGGTATCAGTCTACTCGGCGACACTCACAGAACACAACTGTGAAGAGTTTACGCAAATATTAGCATTGTAGCTCTTATCGCGGGACTGTGACTGTGTGAAAGCACCTCGCCAGTCAGCCAATACTAGTAATACAATAACAGTGTGTATTGACATTCAAATTGCACTGTACAGCTTTACCTAAGGATTGGAGATCAATCAGTCTACGCAATACCCAATATATTTTTTCCCAACGTCCTCAGAGTTATCAGACTCCAAAACATCCACACCGTATTGTTTTTCCTCGGGAATAGTGTTCAATACACATAGGTTGACAATAAATGTGGCTCAATACACAGTTGTTTCAGAGTCCCGCAATAAGAGCTACGTTCTCTGGGTGTCACTGAGTAGACTGATGCCCCATGTCATTGATCCACAATCCATAGGTAAGGCTGTACAGTGAAATAAGTATGCCCCCAATGCAATTCTAAAGCATAATACATCATGTGTGATTTCAACAGATTTTGTCAAATTAACAAATTATTGTCTTTTGTTAAATTTATATTACAATATTCCAACCTCGTCTAGCATGATCTATTCAATTATGGCATATTTATACTACTTGTATTCATTTACATCACTGTCAATGACATACTTCTATTTTGAAGGCTAACCGCAAATTCCACTTTTGTGGCTAGCTTCACAAAGATGGGTCCGCCCACCAACTGTCTTATAAATTAGGGTTATTTTAGATGATGACACCTAGCTATATAGTTAGCTAGCTAACTACAGCTTCTGAAACAGACAATATCATTTTGTTTATTTGACACGTCAAAAGTGTTATTTGACATGTATCTTTTTTAACATGCCAAGACCCAAACGGTGTTCCATAGAAATCCTGGTTGAGAATGAAACGACTGAACAAATGAACAACGAAACCGGATAGCAAGTAACTAAAAAAAATGTGGTTTTGATTATGTTTTTCTGGTAATGGGGACATACGTAAATACCAACAAAATAACTTTTGGTCAGTGTGGTGTGCGTGTCTGTGTGTGTGTGTGTGTGTAACCTTAATTTTGTGCGCCGCCCTATGGGACTCCCAATCACGGCCGGATGTGATACAGCTTGGATTCGAACCAGGGACTGTAGTGATGCCTCTTGCACTGAGATGCAGTGCCTTAGACCGTTGCGTCCATGTGTGTATGTTAACTATTTAACTGTACTAGAATGCTTAAAAGGCCACAAAAAAATGTAATATCTGTTATCGGTATTGTTTTTTTGGGCAAGGAAAATATTGGATTTCGGTATCAGCCAAAAATGTCATATCGGTGCATCACTAGACGTGACGCTTGGCATTCAAGCCAAATAGTTCAATCTTGGTTTCATCAGACCAGAGAATCTTGTCTTTTAGGTGCCTTTTGATAAACTCCAAGAGGGCTGTCATGTGCCTTTTACTGAGGAATGGCTGCCGTCTGGCCACTCTACCATAAAGTCCTGATTGGTAGAGTGCTGCAGAGATGGTTGTCCTTCTGAAAGGTTCTCCCTTCTCCACAGAGGAACTATTGTGGTCTGTCAGAGTGACCATTGGGTTCTTGGACAACCCTGACCAAGGCCCTTCTACCCCCATTGTTAAGTTTGGCCGAGCAGCCAGCTCTAGGAAGTCTTGGTGGTTCCAAACTTCTTCCATTTAAGAATGATGGAGGCCACTGTGTTCTTGGGGTCCTTTAATGCTGCAGAAATGTGTTGGTACCCTTCCCCAGATCTATGCCTTGACACAGTCCTGTCTCACAGCTCTACAGACAATTCATTTGACCTCATAGCTTGTTTTTTGCTCTAACATGCACTGCCAACTGTGGGACCTTATATAGACAGGTGTGTGCCTTTCCAAATCATGTCCAATCAATTGAATTTACCACAGGTGGACTCCAATCAAGTTGTAGAAACATCTGAAGGATGATCAATGGAAACGGTGGTATTTCTGTTTTAATTTATTTATACATTTGCCAAAATATCTAAAAACCTGTTTTCGCTTTGTCATTATGGGGAATTGTGTGTAGATTGATGAGGGGGAGATTGATGAATGAATTTAATCCATTTTAGAATAAGGCTGTAACATAAGAACACGTCTGAATGCTTTCCCCATGCACGGTAAGGACAACTCAGAGTATGCTATTCTGTTCTTCTGAAATAGGCTACATTTTCTACATAGCATGTTTCTTTAGACCTGTCTAAAATAAATCATGGATTTATTGTGATGGTGTAGGCTATATTACATGGATGTACAGTATTAGACATTTTATAATGTAGATGTTCCAAAGGTCTGCATCAGTGGCTTGTGGGAAGCCAGAAGATGCTAAATGTCTTTATGTTAATGAACTGTCAATTACTGTGAGACCGGCAGTTACTTGCATGACAATCACCAGCTGACAACATTTCATGACCGCCACAGCCCTAGTCTGAATCAGTCCTTATTACAGAGAGAGTAGGGACAAGAGGTAGAGGTTAGGAGACATAGTGGGTTGAGAGTCACAGTTTAGGGCATCATTATGACTGACCAACTGGATTTCTTGACGAGAGAGGGTGTGTGTCTGTGAGAGAGGGTGTGTGTGTCTGTGAGAGAGGGTGTGTGTGTCTGTGAGAGAGGGTGTGTGTGTCTGTGTGGAAGGATCAGGTGAGCAAAAGACGGTGCAGAGTCATCCAGTTAGCAGTAACTGAGCCCGGGTAGAAGAGCTTACACACTGCGGAGCAGTCTCCTTATCCCTCCTCCTTAAGTGTGTGTGTGTGTGTGTGTGTGTGCATGCGTGGTGTGTTTACCTGTACGAGGAGCTCCAGCTTCCTGTCGTCCAGGAGATGGACCTGACATCGCCGCCCCTCTGTCATCTGAGTGAGAGGAGAGAGATGTGTTAGGCTCTGAACATGAATTAAAACGGAAGACTAGAACAACCTTAAACCAAGTTTATTCAACCCACTGGATGCTTCAGCTGCAAACACACGTGTACATTACCAAACAGGCATTTATATGTCAAAACGAGATTAGGGATGTAACTTCTCAGAACTGTCCATCTGTTTCTATACTGCCTAAATGTTGTCTTTGCGGTCGAACGGTCTGGTAGCAGTTCCTCTTCATCCGGTCACTTCTCCATGATGTTTATAAGTGACCTCCTGTTCACCGTACTCAGACTTTGGACATACACGACAGTTCAAAAGTTTGGGGTTTTTGTCCACTAAAATCATATCAAATTGATCAGAAATACAGTGTAGACATTGTTAATGTTGTAAATGACTATTGTAACTGGAAACAGCTGATTTTTTATGGAATATCTACATAGGCGTACAGAGGCCCATTATCAGCAACCATCACTCCTGAGTTCCAATGGCACGTTGTGTTAGCTAATCCGAGTTTATCATTTTCAAAGGCTAATTGATCATTAGAAAACCCTTTTGCAATTATGTTAGCACAGCTGAAAACTGTTGTACTGATTAAAGAAGCAATACAACTGGCCTTCTTCACAACTGGAGCATCAGCATTTGTGGGTTCGATTACAGGCTCAAAATGGCCAGAAACAAAGACCTTTCTTCTGCATCCTGGAGTTGCCTCGTCACTGTTGACGTTGAGACTGGTGTTTTGCAGGTACAATTTAATGAAGCTGCCAGTTGAGGATTTCTGAGGCGTCTGTTTCTCAAACCAGACACTCTAATGTACTTGTCCTCTTGCTCAGTTGTACACCGGGGCCTCCCACTCCTCTTTCTATTCTGGTTAGTGCCAGTTTGCGCTGTTCTGTGAAGGGAGTAGTACACAGCCAACATGAACAGGAATTATACCCCTATTTCAGATTACTCTTGACGTTTTTCTTACGCTGCACCCAATGATTTATGAAAACTTGCTTGTTAGGTCAAGGTCCTCATTGTGGTTTTACAGACATGTTTAATACGTTTTATTTACACACTTTATTTGAATATTTATGAAATGCATATTGATATTTGGGAGCACTTATCTGTTTTTCCTTCGCCTCCAACCCCATTCGATGCGTGGACTAGATGTGGGTGGGGCTAGGTCTACAGAAGTGTGCTAATTAAACAAACTCACAAAAGCTCTGACGAAGGCCCTGAGGCCGATACGTAAAGCTTATTAAAGATCAGTGATACTATTTTTTCTCAGTAAAACATCTTAAAACTAGCGTTGCAATATGGATTCAACACTAATCATGCACTAATAACCAAAAAACTACAAATCACAAGTGAACATGTGAACAAGGGCATGTGGTCTTTGCTCATCCGCTCAGCATAGAGCACACAGACACACGCAGTGCTGTAGAATGTTTAAATTCATCTTAGACTTAACAAGGTTATCTGAGCTGAAACCACAATAGACCAATAGATTATATTTCCTGTGTGTGTGTGTGTGTGTGCGTGTCTTCCTGCTGGATATATCTGACATTCCTCTCCTAAAGGGGGAAGTCCACCAACAGCTAGACAATCAGAGCATTAGACAGACAGACCTTTCTTTCTCTTTCCCTCCTATTTCACTGTATTATCTTGTGTTCATAATGTGTCTGTGTATGTCTGTGTGTGTGTGTGTTAGCCAAAACTGGCATTACTACGCTGCCAAGTTTGGGTGTAAACATTGGAGCAGGTGGAACGACAGTACATCAGACTGACACATATACACACTATCCTTTCCAACACAATGTTGCTAATCTGCAAAGTGTCTGTTATTGTGTTGTACTGTATGTGGGAGTGTGGTTGTGTGTGTGTACATGCATACATTATGTGTGTGTCAGTGTGTGCATATGTGAGTGTGGGTGTGCGTGTGTGTGTTGAGCACATGTGGACTGTCTTTGCAGTGTAACAGGAAGAGGCGACCCTGGGGAACGCAAACTCTTCAGACCCTGCCCACATCCTCACATCTGGGGGAAGAGGAGGGAGGGAGAGGAGGAGGAAAGGGGGACAGGGGGAAGAAGGAGGGGAAAGACTGGGAGAGAGAAAAGCCATAGCACAAGAACCCCAAAGGGTTGAGATGGGTTATGTGTCCTAATGTGTTTTTAATGTCCTTCCTATCTCCAAAACATGTCACGTCAGACACACACACACTGATGTGTTCTCTATAGTTGTCCATCTCCAAATCACACACACACACACATCCAGAAGCCCCTTCAGACACAGTAACATGTTACACACACACACACACACACACAATGGGAGCGAACTTGGGACTGCCATGTGAAATCATTGGTTTTTGAATGGCTAGCAGGCTTGTGAATTCCTTTTAGACAGGGGAGCCCTTTTCCACCCCTAATGTTTTCCAGAGACAGCAAGACAGTGGACCGAGGGCAGGTGGACAGTCAGCCATCACCTATTGATAAACACCCTGAGTCATCCCCCTGGCACCTGGCATAACTCTGCTGGCACACCTCTTATAACATAGGATCACTATACCAGATGTTCGTGTGACTTTGTGTGGGCAGTGGGTACACCTCACCATGTGCTCCAATATAGCAGTAGGGTGAGAGATTGGAGGTGAGAATTGGCAGCGGACTGAGGACAGCGCGAGACAGAGAGAGAGGGATAGTTCAGCACTATGTCAACACACATCCCTGTGTGAGTTCTGCCCTTAGGCTGCTGCCAGTGTATGTGTGTGTGTGTGTGTGTGTGTGTGTGTCTTTAGGCTGCAGGCTCCAGCTTCCTTTGATGGGTTTTGTGTCCCTCCCATTCTGTTTAGAGTGGCTGCACCCGCACTCACACACACCCCCCACCTCTCCCAGGGGCTGTCTTCTCCATCCTCCTAATAATAGGAGAACCTTTGTCATCTGAAAGTAGGTTTCCCATAGATTAGTGCAGGTACCTCTACTAGCCCACAGTGTGTCTCAATCCACAGTCCGCTTTGTATATATATATATATATATTTTTTTTTTTTTACTGCTGCTCTTTAATTACTTGTTACTTTTCTCTTATTCTTATCCTTATTTTTTGAACTGCACTGTTGGTTTCGAGCTCGTAAGTAAGCATTTCACTCTAAGGTCTACACCGATTGTATTCGGCGCATGTGATTAATACAATTTGATTTGATGTGTTGCACTCGTTTTACCTGCTGTGACGTGCGCTATGGAGAACTATAGGTCACTCCCCAGTTCCTGGAGTTTAGTTCTCCCACATACTCAGAATGTAGGTCTATATGAGACATCAGTCAGCCATAGTCTGGTCTGTGTGTATATTCTCTCCCAAATGACTCTTCTGCTTTCCCAAGATTCCTGAATACCAGTCAGTTCATGCTGCCTGTCCAAGATCTCCCTGTCTGGACAGAGATAGATTAGGATAGAGATCACTGGCCAAAAATCTGCTGACCCCTGAGACCTGCAGTGCAGACAAAGATACTGCTGCAGCAAGCAAACACTCACACACAGAGACAGCTGGCTTATCCACATACAGGCAGCATCCATTTTCTCTCTGTTATAATAAACTACACCAGTGAATGAGGAAACTTTGCTTGAGGCACTAGGGGAGAATATACACCACAATAACAGGCAAAGTTACAAATCACTGGCTTAGGGCTATCTGTTTAGGAAACCCATTCCAAGGTGGAAATGGCCATTAAAGCTATACAATATTCAGTGATATAAAAATAATATTCACTGAGAATCAAAGGCTACAACATGCAACAAAGTGTTTACACTTGCTACAGTAAATGGTTGTGAATGTTACCAAAAACATATATAACGTTAGGTAATTTATAAACTACACTATCAAACTCATCAGATAACCTTCCATTCACAGTACAGAAACATCATGAGACAGCAGTCAGATCAAATCTACTAGGAACACAAGACCATTGTTGTTAAGAACCGGATATTTCCATAACACAATTACTACAGCAAGTCTACATGGACTGTCTAGTTATGACAATAACTATCTGTGACTGTAGCTGACAGGTTTGACATGTTACCTTGTAACATTATTAGGCTAAAGCACGAGTTGAAGCACAGAACGTTCTTCTTGTATCATTGTGGCCCTAAACTGGAAACAATATCTGCAACTTGGTATGCAGGCTCTCTTTACACGCGCACCGTACTTAACAATGTAATAACACAACAAATCACATGGGGAAAATAGCCACGATGCCAGTCAAGTGACTGGAGCAGCATTGTGAGGTTGAATCGGTAAACAGGCTGTAGCTAGGCATAACATTAGTCAGAATGATTCATTCGCCGAATTTTCTTTACCCATAACGAGACAAGTTTGAATGCATCCCTTGGTAGGCTAGAGGATGGCTGTCTCTGGTCACATCGGTGGACAGGGCAGAAATTATAGCTGGTTTGCTGAGCTAACGTTAGTTGGCTAGCTATTTCATTTTAGATAGGCTATTCGGTTCTAGCCTACCCAGCGATATGTCAAAACACAAACCCGCATTTTTCGGGAATAGACTATTTGGACAATGTTAATTTACACCCGCACACATGGTCGAATAAAGAATGAAAGCGGCCGACGTTTTGATATGGGGCGATACAGCAGAAAGGCAAAGATCGACGTTTACCTTTGAAAAATGTCGGGGTCGCTCAGACATAAAATCCCACACGGATGTTTTAGATTTGTCGAGCCCGAAATAATCCCAATAAAAAATGCATTAAATCCAGTTGGTAAAATCCTTGTTTCCCCGGCCTAGAACGGCATCAGCATCCATGCAATAGTGACCGGTGCAACTCACACAGGAGAAGAGTTGCAACCTGATTCCCGTTTTCCGTTAAACCGGTCTGACAACGGAGCCAAGACATCCCATCTCCTTCTGAACAAGCTCTCTCCCACACACAACGCAGCGACCCTGGCCCGCTTCCAACCAGTAGAGCTGCACCGTTCAATGGCTCATCCTCCCACCGAAACAGAGGGCTTCTCCCCGGCTACTCAGACCATCCGACCCCCTCCTCTCTCCCTGGCGACTCCGGCGCCTAGCAGAAACGCCATGAAAATGCAGAGGGTGGCTGTCCCAAAAGAAGACAGAGAGGACCGATGGAATTAAATAATAATCTCAAACGGTCTGTTTTAGTCAATTAAGCCACACAATTTGGTTTTCTTCTCCTCGCCTTCTTTCCTCTAGCCTGTTCTGAAAATACGGGAATAATGGAGGCAGGCTGTGGGGGCGGGGAGAGAGTAAAGGGGGACATTTCTTTCTGCAGCTCGCAGTCATGAGAAACTGCAGATGGCTGTGTGTGTGTGTGTATGTGTGTGTGTGTATGTCTGTGTCTGTGTGCTGAGAACAGCCGAGGAACGACCTACAAACAGACATCTGGATATGCACACCAGGAGCCCAAAATCGTCTGGGAAGGGCCTCTCTCTCTCTCTCTCTCTCCAACAATTCAATTCGATTTCAATTTAAGGGCTTTATTGGCATGGGAAACATATGTTTACATTGCCAAAAGTATGCAGACACCTGCTCCTAGAACATCTCATTCCAAAATCATGGGAATTCATATGGAGTTGGTCCCCCCTTTGCTGCTATAACAACCTCCACTCTTCTGGGAAGGTTCCCACTCCATGTTGGAACAATGCTGCAAGGACTTGCTTCCATTCAGCCACGAGCGTTAGTGAGGTTGGGCGTTTAGGCACGGCTCGCAGTCGGCTTTCTAAATCATCCCAAAGGTGTTCAATGGGGTTGAGGTCAGGACTCTGTTCAGTCAAGGTCTTCCACACCGATCTCGACCAACCATTTCTGTATGGACTTCGCTTTTTTGCTGAAACACTAAAGAGCCTTCCCCAAACTGTTGCCACAAAGTGGGAAGGACAGAATCGTCTAGAATGTCATTGTATTCTGTAGCGTTAAGATTTCTTTTCACTGGAAATAATGGGCCTAGCCCGAACCATAAAAAATAGCCCCAGACCATTATTCCTCCTCCAACAAACTTTACAGTTGGCACAATGCATTGAGGCAGGTAGAGTTCTCCTGGCATCCGCCAAACCCAGGTTTGTTCGCCGGACTGCCAGATGGTGAAGCGTGATTCATCACTCCAGAGAACGTGTTTCTACTGTTCCAGAATCCAATGGTGGCGAGCTTTACACCATTCCAGCCGAAGCTTGGCATTGCGCATGGTGATCTTAGGCTTGTGTGCGGTTGCTCAGCCATGGAAACCCATTTCATGAAGCCCCCGACGAAAAGTTATTGTGCTGACGTTGCTTCTAGAGGCAGTTTAGAACTTGGTAGTGAGTGTTGCAACCAAGGACAGATGATTTTTACGCGCTTCTAGACTCGGCGGTCCCGTTCTGTGAGCTTGTGTGGCCTACCACTTCGTGGCTAAGCTGTTGTTGCACCTAGACATTTCCACTTCACAATAACAGCACTTACAGTTGACCGAGGCAGCTCTAGCAGGGCAGAAATTTGACGAACTGACTTGTTAGAAAGGTGGCATCCTATGACGGTGCCACGTTGAAAGTAACTGAGCTCTTCAGTAAGCCCATTCTACTGCCAATGTTTGTCTATGGAGATTGCATGACTGTGTGCTCTATTGTATACACCTGTCAGCAACGGGTGTGACTGAAATAGCCGAATACACTCATTTGAAGGGTTGTCCACATACTTTTGTATATATAGTGTATGTTTACATTGCCAAAGCAATTGAAATAGATAATAAACAAAAGTGAAATTAACAAAAATAAAATAATAGTAAACATTACACTCACAAAGTTCCAAAGGAATAGAGACATTTCAAGTGTCATATTATGGCTATAAACAGTGCTGTAACGATGTGCAAATAGTTAAAGTACAAAAGGGAAAATAAATAAACTCTCTCTTTCTCTCTCACTCACTTCCGCTTCTTTTCCTGCTGGTTTCTAAAACAGTTCTCCTAGCTAGCTCATGGGTTTGGTTTGGGTTGGCTATAGATGCTGCCTGGCCGTTAAACTGCATCTCATTCTGAATGACCTAAATTTGTGTTCACTGTACAGTTGGAGAAACCATTAGAACTACAGAATTAATCAGTTATTCATTCTCTAACACAAGTGTAGGTCTCTTTTTTAAAATTAAATGCCCATAATATTATTGACTATTTTGGCCCATTCTGTGTGTGTGTCTATCTGTTGGTGGGTGGCCTTGTCTTATGCTGGTGGCATGACAGTTGAAGCCATAGTAGGCTATGTGCAACTGTCTTCTTGCTTATCCAGATGACACACTAGACCATGACTATATCATACAGCTGCCCCCATAGAGACACGAGGGCTATCATATAGGATGGTTGAACGTTAGTGACTATGTAATAGTCTGTAATGACATGCTATATGTCCTGGTATCATACTGGTTAAGCTACTCACTAGTTTGAATGATGTTTGTGTCAAATATAACAACACTTGCTGTACCACAGAGTGATGCACATCTGTTGGCACCATGACAGTAACATTATAAAGAGCATCATCAGTAGAAAAATGTTGTCTTAAAACCTTTGGCGTCAACATGGTGCGTTAAAAGCCCAGATTTTAGTTTGCAGAATATGGTGTCTATGGTATCTACTGTAGAGTACAGGAGAAAGGAAAGATGTGTATCCTTTTTCTGTTAGGTCTCTGTGTTTCTGGGTATTTTTGGCCTGTTCCAGACACCGGAAACTAGCCTGTCCAACTTAAATATCACCAGATGTCTATAACTTTGGCCAGATACTTACTCTGTCTCTCTGTCTCTCTGTCTCTCTGTCTCTCTCTATGTCTCTCTGTCTCTCTGTCTCTCTCTCTGTCTCTCTCTATGTCTCTCTGTCTCTGTCTCTGTCTCTCTCTCTGTCTCTCTGTCTCTCTGTCTCTTACTCTGTCTCTCTCTCTCTCTCTCTCTCTCTCTCTGTCTCTGTCTCTGTCTCTCTCTCTCTCTCTCTCTCTCTCTCTCTGTCTCTCTCTCTGTCTCTCTCTCTCTGTCTCTCTCTCTCTCTCTCTCTCTGTCTCTCTCTCTCTCTGTCTCTCTCTCTCTGTCTCTCTCTCTCTCTCTCTCTGTCTCTCTCTCTCTCTGTCTCTCTCTCTCTCTCTCTCTCTCTGTCTCTCTCTCTCTCTCTCTCTGTCTCTCTCTCTCGCTCTCTGTCTCTCTCTCTCTCTCTCTCTCCCTGTCTCTCTCTGTCTCTCTCTCTCTCTCTCTGTCTCTCTGTCTCTCTCTCTCTCTCTCTCTCTCTCTCTCTCTCTCTCTCTCTCTCTGTCTCTCTCTCTCTGTCTCTCTCTCTCTCTCTCTCTCTCTCTCTCTCTCTCTCTCTCTCTCTCTCTCTCTCTGTCTCTCTCTCTCTCTCTCTCTCTCTCTCTCTCTCTCTCTCTCTCTCTCTCTCTCTCTCCCTGTCTCTCTCTGTCTCTCTCTCTCTCTCTGTCTCTCTGTCTCTCTCTCTCTCTCTCTCTCTCTCTGTCTCTCTCTCTCTCTCTCTCTGTCTCTCTCTCTCTCTCTCTGTCTCTCTCTCTCTCTCTCTCTCTCCCTGTCTCTCTCTGTCTCTCTCTCTCTGTCTCTCTCTCTCTCTCTCTCTCTCTCTCTCTGTCTCTCTGTCTCTCTCTGTCTCTCTCTGTCTCTCTCTCTCTCTCTCTCTGTCTCTCTCTCTATGTGTCTCTCTCTCTCTAAATACATACCTCTCTTTATTGGCAGTGTTACTATCACAAGGGTCCCGTTGTTTAGCTAAGACAAGAGAGTTATGGAGTGAGGGAGGAGAACAAGGAGAGAAAAAGAGAGAGGGTGATATGAGTGGAGAAAGGAGTAAGGGACATAGGGAAATAATAAAAAAGGAGAGGGTAATGGGTAGGAAGAGAGGAGGACCTGGAGGAACCCATTATGCACTGGACCTATTGTAACGGAACTGGGTAATAATGACAGTAAAAGCCAGTTGAGGGTAGGAGCCATTAAGAGAGAATTTGTGTGGGGATATGGGGAGTTTGGAGAGAGGTGGGTAGTGGTGGTGGATTGGTGGTAGTGATTAGGGGTCTAGGTTAGAGGTCATCTATATTTGTGGAATGTGATATAAACCGTGCTGAACAGTTAATGAAAGCAAGATGGATACTCTTTAAACTCAGTCTGTAGGCTACACACACACACACACACACACACACACACGCAAAATCAGAAAGCATACAGAATGTGAATGATGTAGAGACTCCATACAGTATATATGGTTCCAGAGACGTCTCAGGGAGGGTCACAGAGAAGCCAGGAATGTATAGAAAAATGACTGACTGTGAGCGATCTGTTTTGTTTGTGCAAGTGTGTGTCTGCATGTGTGTGTAAGCTCCACTCACCATCCTGTGAGTGAGTGTGGGAGTGAAATGTGTTTCTAGTTAAGTTCTGAAAATCAGAAACACACAGAGATACAGTATTTCTATAGCCAAGTCTGCTTTGTTCTCATTTTACTACATAGCTCTATTCCCAAAGCTTTCCAAAACTACACTATTCTCAGATCTTTCCCAAACTACGCTATTACCAGATCTTTCCTAAACTACACTATTCCCAGAGCTTTCCGAAACTACACTATTACCAGATCTTTCCTAAACTACGCTATTACCAGATCTTTCCGAAACTACACTATTCTCAGATCTTTCCTAAACTACACCATTCCCAGATCTATCCCAAACGAGACTATTCCCAGATCTCTCCAAAACGACACTACTTTAAGACCTTTAGTCTCTGTATGAAACCTATGACCATCTAAAAATGGAAAATAATAACAACCTATAATACTACTTGGTGTATCTCCCGTGCATTGTTTTATGTTATTTGTGTTTGTGTTGCTATGTGTGCAGCTACATCATTCAGTAGACCAAGGCCTATTGGCCGCTTCATAGACTGTTGCTATAGACCTGCCTACCTCTGGAGGGACGGGGTGGGAGGGAATAGAGATGTTGATGTTAGGCTGTTCATGTCTGAGTGTGTATCTATCTTTGTAACGGTTCTCTTGTGGTGAAGTAGAGGCGGACCAAAAAGCAGCGTGGTTGTTATTCATTTAACTTTAATAAAGTACATGAAAAACTAACAAAACAACAAACGTGCGAAAACCTAAAACAGTCCTATCTGGTGCAAACACAGAGTCAGGAACAATCACCCACAAACACACAGTGAAACCCAGGCTACCTAAATATGGTTCCCAATCAGAGACAATGACTAACACCTGCCTCCGATTGAGAACCATATCAGGCCAGACATAGAAATAGACAAACAAGACATCCAACAGAATGCCCACTCAGATCACACCCTGAACAACCAAAACATAGAAACATACAAAGCAAACTATGGTCAGGGTGTGACAATCTTATTGTTTATTTTTGTCTCATTTGAATAAATAAACTATATATATATATATATATATATATATATATATATATATATATATATATATATATATATATATATGTATATTCACAATTCCTGACATATAGTCCAAGTAAAAATTCCTTGTCTTAGGTCAGGTAGGATCAATACTTTATTTTAAGAATGTGAAATAATAGTTGAATAATGGTTGAATAATAGTTGAGAAAATGATTTATTTCAGCTTTTATTTCGACATTCCCAGTGGGTCAGAAGATTACATACACTCAATTAGTATTTGGTAGCATTTCCTTTAAAAACCTCTTACTTCTACCCCCTCCTTTTTCGAAAATTCTGTTAAAAATCACGCAACTTTTCAGCGTCCTGCTACTCATGCCAGGAATATAGTATATGCATATGATTAGTATGTGTGGATAGAAAACACTCTGAAGTTTCTAAAACTGGTTAAATCACGGCTGTGACTATAACAGATCGTGTGTTTCATTGAAAAACGCAAGAAAAACTGCTCTCTGAAAGCTAAAAATAATTTCCATAAGTCACTTCCATGAGTTGTTAAAAGAGGACAGAATTTAATATCGACCTGCATGCAATTCATACAAATTCCATTGTCGTCATTTTCAATTGAATTAATTGTTGGAAAATCCATCTATCTGGCATCCGTTTCTTCCAGTCTTCACCCGGATGTTGTTAATGTAGACATGGGCAGCCATTGATTTGCAAACGAGGAGCTATTGAATATACATCGCCCTGTAATCATTTTGATAGATTATAAACGTTTACTAATACCTAAAGTTGGATTACAAAAGGATTTCGAAGTGTTTTGTGAAAGTTTATCGTCGACTTTTTTAATTTAAAAAAATTACGCAGCGTTTAAAAACAATGTTTTTTTCTGAATGACAAAGCTTCCATAGAAAGCTATTTTGGGTATATATGGACCGATTTAAACGAAAAAAAGACCCAATAGTGATGTTTATGGGGCATATAGGAGTGCCAAGAAAGAAGCTCGTCAAAGGTAATGAATGTTTTATATTTTATTTCTGCGTTTTGTGTTGCGCCGGCTAAGCTATATCTTTGTTTACATCGCATTCAGGCATTTTGGGGTGTTGCATGCTATCAGATAATAGCTTCTCATGCTTTCGCCGAAAAGCATTTTAAAAATCTGACTTGTTGGCTAGGTTCACAACGAGTGTAGCTTTAATTCAATACCCTGCTTGTGAATTTTGATCAAGGTTTGAGTTTAAACGAGTACATTTAGCATTTAGCGTAGCGCATTTGCATTTCCAGGTGCCTACTTGAGACGTCTGCGTCTCAAGTAGGATCAAGAAGTTTTAAATTGATTCACTTGGGTCAAACATTTCGGGTAGCCTTCCACATGCTTCCCACAATAAATAGGGTGAAATTTGGCCCATTCCTACTGACAGAGCTAGTGTAACTGAATCAGGTTTGTAGGCCTCCTTGCTTGCACGTGCATTTTCAGTTCTGCCACAACTTTGGAAGTATGCTTGGGGTCATTGTCCATATGGAAATCCCATTTGCGACCAAGCTTTAATTTCTTGAGATGTTGCTTCAATACAGTGGGGCAAAAAAGTATTTAGTCAGCCACCAATTGTGCAAGTTCTCCCACTTAAAAAGATGAGAGAGGCCTGTAATTTTCATCATAGGTACACTTCAACTATGACAGACAAAATGAGGGAAAAAAATCCAGAAAATGGCATTGTAGTATTTTTTATGAATTTATTTGCAAATTATGGTGGAAAATAAGTATTTGGTCACCTACAAACAAGCAAGATTTCTGGCTCTCACAGACCTGTAACTTCTTCTTTAAGAGGCTCCTCTCCTCCACTCGTTACCTGTATTAATGGCACCTGTTTGAATTTGTAATCAGTATGAAAGACACCTGTCCACAACCTCAAACAGTCACACTCCAAACTCCACTATGGTCAAGACCAAAGAGCTGTCAAAGGACACCAGAAACAAATTTGTAGACCTGCACCAGGCTGGGAAGACTGAATCTGCAATAGATAAGCAGCTTGGTTTAAAGAAATCAACTGTGGGAGCAATTATTAGGAAATGGAAGACATACAAGACGTCTGATAATCTCCCTCGATCTGGGGCTCCACGTAAGATCTCACCCCGTGGGGTCAAAATGATCACAAGTACGATGAGCAAAAATCCCAGAACCACACGGGGGGACCTAGTGAATGACCTGCAGAGAGCTGGGACCAAAGTAACAAAGCCTACCATCAGTAACACACTACGCCGCCAGGGACTCAAATCCTGCAGTGCCAGACGACACGTCTGCTTAAGCCCGTACATGTCCAGGCCCGTCTGAAGTTGGCTGGAGAGTATTTGGATGATCCAGAAGAAGATTGGGAGAATGTCATATGGTCAGATGAAACCAAAATATAACTTTTTGGTAAAAACTCAACTCGTCGTGTTTGGAGGACAAAGAATGCTGAGTTGCATCCAAAGAACACCATACCTACTGTGAAGCATGGGGGTGGAAACATCATGCTTTGGGGCTGTTTTTCTGCAAAGGGACCAGGACGACTAATCCGTGTAAAGGAAAGAATGAATGGGGCCATGTATCATGAGATTTTGAGTGAAAACCTCCTTCCATCAGCAAGGGCATTGAAGATGAAACGTGGCTGGGTCTTTCAGCATGACAATGATCCCAAACACACCACCCGGGCAACGAAGGAGTGGCTTCGTAAGAAGCATTTCAAGGTCCTGGAGTGGCCTAGCCAGTCTCCAGATCTCAACCCCATAGAAAATCTTTGGAGGGAGTTGAAAGTCCGTGTTGCCCAGCAACAGCCCCAAAACATCACTGCTCTAGAGGAGATCTGCATGGAGGAATGGGCCAAAATACCAGCAACAGTGTGTGAAAACCTTGCAAAGACTTACAGAAAACGTTTGACCTCTGTCATTGCCAACAAAGGGTATATAACAAAGTATTGAGATAAACTTTTGTTATTGACCAAATACTTATTTTCTACCATAATTTGCAAATAAATTCATTAAAAATCCTACAAAGTGATTTTCTGGAATTTCTTTTCTCATTTTGTCTGTCATAGTTAAAGTGTACCTATGATGAAAATTACAGGCCTCACTCATCTTTTTAAGTGGGAGAACTTGCACAATTGGTGGCTGACTAAATCCTTTTTTGCCCCACTGTATATATATATATATACTTTTAGTTAACAGACGTTTCCTAAACTTCCCTCTACCCCACCCAGTAACAGAACAACGGTTACTAATACCAGCACAGAGAGACTGACTACTGAACAGAGAACCCAGGCATGACTCGTTTAATACGGAATTGGTCAGATGACGCAGATGCTATATTACAGGGCTGTTTTTCTAGCACAGACTGGAATATGTTCCGGGATGTCATCTGATGGCATTGAGGAGCATACCACATCAGTCACCGGCTTCATCAATAAGTGCATCAATGACGTCCCTACAGTGACCGTGCCTACATACCCCAACCAGAAGCCATGGATTATAGGCAACATCTGCACTGAGCTAAAGGGAAGAGTTGCCGCTTTCAAGGAGCGGGACTCTAACCCGGATGCTTATAAGAAATCTCGCTAAATCTCGATGTGAGCAAGACCTTTAAACAGGTCAACATTCACAAGGCCACAGTGCCAGACAGATTACCTGGACGTGTACTCTGAGCATGTGCTGACCAACTGGCAAGTGTCTTCCCTGACATTTTCAACCTGTCCCTGGCTGAGTCTGTAATATCTACATGTCTCAAGCAGACCACCATAGTCCTTGTGCCCAAGAACATCAAGGTAACCTGCCTAAATTACTACCTACCCTTAGCACTCACATCTGTAGCCATGAACTGCTTTGAAAGGCTGGTCATGGCTCACATTAACACCATCATCCAAGAAACCCTAGACCCAATACAATTTGCATACCGCCCCAACAGATCCACAGACGACGCAATCTCTATTGCACTCAACACTACCCTTTACCACCGGGACAAAGCACCTATGTGAGAATGCTGGTCATTGACTACAGCTCAGCGTTCAACACCATAGTGCCCTCAAAGCTCCTCAGTAAACTAAGGACCCTGGGACTAAACACCTCCCTCTGCAACTGGATCTTGGACTTCCTGACGTGCCGGCCCCAGGTGGTAAGGGTAGGCAACAACACATCTACCACAGTGATCCTCAACACAGGAGCCCCTCAGGGAAGTGTGCTTAGTCCTCTCCTGTACTCCCTGTTCACCCCCTCGTGTACTCCCTGTCCAACACCACCATGAAATTTTCCCACGACACAACGGTGGTAGGCCTGATCACCGACAACGATGAGACAGCCTATAGGGAGGAGGTCAGAGACCTGTAAGTGAGATGCCAGGATAACAACCTCTCCCTCAACGTGATCAAGACAATGGAGATGATCGTGGACTACAGGAAATGAAGGACTGAGCACGCCCCCATTGTCATCGACGGGCTGTAGTGGAGCAGGTTGAGAGCTTCAAGTTCCTTGGTGTCCACATCACCAACAAACTACCATGGTCCAAACACACCAAGACAGTCATGAAGTGGGCAAGACAACGCCTATTCCTCCTGAGGAGACTGAAAAGATTTGGGTCCTCAGATCCTCAAAATGTTATTCAGCTGCACCATCGAGAGCATCCTGCCTGGTTGCGTCACTGCATGGTATGGCAACTATAGAGGGTAGTGCTTCCGGCCCAGTACATCACTGCGGACAAGCTTCCTGCAATCCTGAAACTTTGAAATAAACATTGTACATAACATACATGTATACATTCAACAGTTCTATGCCTGAGATGGCGTTTCACCCTATAATCCCCTTTTGATTAGCATCCTATAGAGAGCTATACATTTAAACTCACCTCTGAACCCACTACTGCAGTCTGTACTTTAGGGATAACCCCAACCATATCATATTTGGATTGAGTAACATGCTCTACAACTCAGAAGGCCCTAAAATTGCCAAAGACTCCAACCACCTTAATCATACACTATTCTCTCTGCTACCACACGGCAAGCGGGAACGGTGCGCCAAGTCTAGGTCCAAAAGGCTCCTGAACACCTTCTACTCCCAAGCCATAAGACAGCTGAACAGCTAATCAAATGGTTACCCAGACTATTTGTATTGACTCCAGGCCTCCACCCCCCCCCCCCCCCCCCCCCCCCCGCTTATTTTTATGCTGCTGCTACACGCTGTTTATTATCTATTATCTATACATAGTCACTTTACCCCTACCTACATGTAAATATTACCTCAATTTAGTAAATCTTTTTCTTAACTCTTATTTTTATTAAAACTGTATTGTTGGTTAAGGGCTTGTTGGTAAACATTTCACGGTAAGGTTGTATCCGGTGCATGTGACATATTACATTTCATCTGAGCTGGTGAACATACAACTCTAGGTTTGAGACACAAACACCATGGTTTGTCTTACAGATATTAGGCAAGGTAAGAACATGAACCGTCCACCTGCGCTGTCAGAGAGACCTGAGTCACAATGAATACAGACCCATTTGACTATGAGAACAAATATATCATAACACACACAAACACACACTTGCACATTGTAGACCGTTATCTTAACGATTCATCAGACATTTCAATAATTGATCATATACATTACAAGAAACTGAACTGTAGTATAATATGTCTTGTCTGGTGAGTATGTAGTATAAGTAGTAAAAAGCAGTAGAATGTAATCATATAAGGTGACTGATGTTTCCTACATCACTACTGGAATGTCTGACAACAAGTACCATCATTATCAAAGGACTCTCTTTCTCTCTCTTTCTCCCTATTCTCTTGGTCGCTTCCTCTAATGCTGTAACTGTGTAGCTGAAATAACTGGGTCACACGCACGCACGCACGCACACACACACACACACACACACACACACACACACACACACACACACACACACACACACACACACACACACACGCGCGGCCTGGAGTCATATTTAATACAGCAAGCTGTAGAACAAGGCCAAAGCAAATGTCTCCTTGTATCACGTCCAAAAAGACAAAAGCTTTTCTGCACCCAGTGCTATGATACTGCATCAGTGTGTGTGTCCATGCATATCTGTATAGTTTGCATGTGTATGTGTTCATGCGGTGTGCCACACCACCCAGAGTAGCACTGTGCCATAGTTATGCCAGGAAGGGTCTGTCTCTTTTTGTGGCCCTGCATGGACCAGTCTGAGCGTTGGATTGTATCTGTGTGTGTGTATCTGTGTGCGTGGGTGTGAGTGTGTCCACACGGATGTCCACTTCTCTCTCTGTCACTGCCCTATTTATGGGGACATGAGGTACACCCTTGAGCCCCAGCCACAAATGATTAGTCCACTCTGTCACTCTAGAATACCCCTCTGTGCTCCCTCCAAATACCAGCTTATCACATACACTCATAGGCACACATACACCTGCCTTCTGCTAAAAAAGTACAAACTCTAAAGGAATGTTGGGGTTTATTGATAACACAAGTGGTCCTTCTGACTGGGTGTTAATTTGTGCGTGTTTATGTCTTAGGCCACCATGCATCTGCTCTGTGTTTAGGAGGAAACTGATCTCAGAACCATCAGGTGATCTGGACTAACAAAACAGAGAGCGAGACAGAAAGAGAGTGAGAGAGAGAGACAGAAAGAGAGTGAGACAGAGCGAGAGAGAAAACACAGGTTAGGGAGAACCAGCTTACGTAGCACAACTCCACATGGCGTCAGTGTGTGAGTGGGTGTGTGTGTGTCACAAGGGAGAGATCTGTTTTCTATCACCTCCTCTCCTCATCTATTATTTAAGGTGATAGAAATCAGTTTAGACCCTGCTCACTGATACTGCCAGCAATGTGTGTGTGTTTGTGTGCGTGAGTGTTTGCATACATGTGGGTATGTCAAAGAGGTGAAAGAGTGTGACACACACACTCAAGGATGTGAAGGCAGCCAGGGGAGGGCAGAGGGGTTCAACTCTAATGACCTCTCTATCCTGTCCCGTTAATGCAGAGAATACTGACATCGTTACTGTTTAATGGGCAGATTATCAAACAGCCCTGGTGCATAGTCGTTAGGTGTGTGTGTGTGTATTTCTGTGTCTGCACACCCACCCACCCCACCTGACAATCCCCCTCAGCCACACCCCCACACTCTACAACCTAAACCACACACCAGAGTATCCATGGCAACACCTGAGGGATGTTGAAGTCTCACCACATTTCACCTCTAGAAATGCATTATGGTCTTTAGGCAGGAGGGTAAACTGTCAAATGAAGTAACAGCATGGAGTATGGCAAGGGTAAAAGAAAACATCCATTGGTATTCTAGGAGTCCACAGTTTTCAACTGACATTGACACAGCTTCATATAACTTGTCTTGCGTAACCTGAGCTAGACTGTGCCCTACCTCTACCCTGGAGCTGAGGAGTGGTGAGCAGGAGGTGGATCTACCTATAAAGACACACTGGCATGTTGTAACGGTCACATACACTCATGCAGGTGCACACACAATCATGCACACATGGAAGTACACACACACACACACGCGCGCACACACACACACACACACACACACACACACACACACACACACACACACACACACACACACACACACACACACACACACACACACACACACACACACACACACACACACACACACACACACACACACACACACACACACACACACACACACACACACACACACACACACACACACACACACACACACACACGCGACAAGGAGATGAGAGGGCTATGGTGAGAGGAGAATAGAATATACATGTCTGTGGTTCTTCTCTGGGGAATATAGTAGTGTAATGACTGTGTGACAGGGTGACAGGGAGGGAGGCAGAGACAGTAGAGTTTGAGCTACATAGACATCCCTCTGGCTCGCTCCAACTCCTCTCCATTACTACACTCTCTATCCCTTCCAGTCACTCTAGTGAAAAATGACCCCACTCATCTACTGGGAGAGCCCTTGGCAAGTATGTGTGTGTTTGAGTATTTGTGCGGTGTGTGCATGCAAATGTGTGTGTGTGTGTGTTCATTCTTCCAGAGGGAATCCCATCAGTATAAAGATATTGAATCTCTTCCATTTGGATGTCTGGCCTGAAGGAGAGAGCCAGATACTGCAGGCTGGGATTGGTAAAGAGGAGGGCAATAATAAAATACGCATATTCAATCACACATCATACCACATACAATCCCAGGTCAGGTTTGTCCTTATTTCTCTGCCTCCTGCTTTCTGCTTCCCTGAAGTGTGTTATTTATATTCATCAAAAGCATCTCCTCTCAAGTCTGTATTCTTAAAGACATGTTCTATCGACTGGGAGAGAATAGGAATGTCCTCTGATAAATGCCAGAAGGAATAGCTTTGTGTATGTGTGTGCTTTGCCCTTCCTCCCCTCAACTTGTTATTTCTTCCTCCTCTCTCTCACACTCCTTTACTATAGTACTATATCTCTGTAGAAGGTCATTCCACATCAGCCATGACACAACATCCTGTTAGGCAGCTGTGACATGTGAGGTTTGCTCTCTCTAGAACAGATTGATCATGGAGTCACTGTACTGTAGCTACTGCTGCCTGGCAGGCCAACTACATCTACATACAATCACCAACAATCAATATCACAGATTTGTTTCTGAGAGTAGGGTGATGATATGACACAATGACCTCACATCCTGGAAGCCCTCCAGCTTCCCACGATGCACTGAGACTGATGAGTCATGACAGAGGACATGATGACCCTCAACGTCATTACTCTGCCTTCCAAGGGACCAAGGGTAACCAATGGCCGAGGCCTGGCGCCTCTGTAGGAATGAGGTTTTGTGTGAGTGAGTGTGTGTGTGTGTGTGTGTGTGTGTGTGTGTGTGTGTGTGTGTGTGTGTGTGTGTGTGTGTGTGTGTGTGTGTGTGTGTTTATAGAAGAGGGGGTTTGATAAAGCAGATAAAACGTTGAAATGTTGTACATAACATACATGTATATATTCAACAGTTCTATGCCTGAGATGGCGTTTCACCCTATAATCCCCTTTTGATTAACATACTATAGAGAGCTATACATTTAAACTCACCTCTGAACCCACTACTGCACTACTGCACTACTGTCTGTACTTCAGGGATAACCTCAACCATATCATATCTGGATTGAGTAACATGCTCTACAACTCAGACAGGATTTGAAGGGCTCTGAGCCACATTTGGCAACCCAAGTCTGTTACAACACACCACTTGGCAACCCAGTACTATTAGAACATACCAGGCAGAATTGGAAACACATGACTACTATGGTGTAAGGAACAGACTTGGCAACATGTGTCTGTGAGGACATACCAACCAGACTTGGCAAACCATGTGTAGTATGGTAGAATTCCAGACTGGACAACCCATGTGTAATATGGTAGTATTCCAGACTGGACAACCCATGTGTAGTATGGTAGTATTCCAGACTGGACAACCCATGTGTAGTATGGTAGTATTCCAGACTGGACAACCCATGTGTAATATGGTAGTATTCCAGACTGGACAACCCATGTGTAGTATGGTAGTATTCCAGACTGGACAACCCATGTGTAGTATGGTCGTACTCCAGACTGGACAACCCATGTGTAGTATGGTAGTATTCCAGACTGGACAACCCATGTGTAGTATGGTAGTATTCCAGACTGGGCAACCCATGTGTAGTTTGGTAGTACTCCAGACTGGACAACCCATGTGTAGTATGGTAGTATTCCAGACTGGACAACCCATGTGTAGTATGGTAGTATTTCAGACTGGACAACCCATGTGTAGTATGGTAGTATTCCAGACTGGACAACCCATGTGTAGTATGGTCGTACTCCAGACTGGACAACCCATGTGTAGTATGGTAGTATTCCAGACTGGACAACCCATGTGTAGTATGGTAGTATTCCAGACTGGACAACCCATGTGTAGTATGGTAGTACTCCAGACTGGACAACCCATGTGTAGTATGGTAGTATTCCAGACTGGACAACCCATGTGTAGTATGGTAGTATTCCAGACTGGACAACCCATGTGTTGTATGGTAGTACTCCAGACTGGACAACCCATGTGTAGTATGGTAGTATTTCAGACTGGACAACCCATGTGTAATATGGTAGTACTCCAGACTGGACAACCCATGTGTAGTATGGTAGTATTCCAGACTGGACAACCCATGTGTAGTATGGTAGTATTCCAGATTGGACAACCCATGTGTTGTATGGTAGTATTTCAGACTGGACACCCCATGTGTAGTATGGTAGTATTTCAGACTGGACACCCCATGTGTTGTATGGTAGTATTTCAGACTGGACACCCCATGTGTTGTATGGTAGTATTTCAGACTGGACAACCCATGTGCAATATGGTAGTATTCCAGACTGGACAACCCATGTGTAGTATGGTAGTATTCCAGACTGGACAACCCATGTGTAGTATGGTAGTATTTCAGACTGGACACCCCATGTGTTGTATGGTAGTATTTCAGACTGGACAACCCATGTGTAATGTGGTAGTATTCCAGACTGGACACCCCATGTGTAGTATGGTAGTATTCCAGACTGGACAACCCATGTGTAGTATGGTAGTATTTCAGACTGGACACCCCATGTGTTGTATGGTAGTATTCCAGACTGGACAGCAGATCTGTGTGTGAATGCACAACACCAACAACTAAAAGTAATCAACACTTATGTTGCTTTACACCAAGTGTAACAGATTGTTTCCCCTCGTCATTTAGATCACTGGACAAGTAATTGTCTGCTCTGCTTAATCGCAGGAATTCTCAAATAGAAGGTTGTGTGTGTGTGTGTGTGTGTGTGTGTGTGTGTGTGTGTGTGTGTGTGTGATTAATCCGTTGGGCCACCGTCCGGAGGCCCAAGCGTGGCATATTCTCACATTAGCAGAGAAATTAGATTCCTGCTCCATTAAGGAGTTTATGACCCACAGTAACTAAATTGCCAGTAGGGAGAGAAAGTGCAAAGGGAAGTATACAGAAAGTATTCAACCCCCTTGACTTTTTCCACATTTTGTTACGTTACAGCCTTATTCTAAAGTTGTTTAAACCATTTTCCCCCCTCATCAATCTACACACAATAACCCACAATGACAAAGCAAAACAGGTTTTTATTTATTTTTGCTAATTTCTAACATTTACATGTATTCAGACCCTTTACTCAGTACTTTGTTGAAACACGTTTGGCAGCAATTACAGCCTCAAGTCTTCTTGGGTAGGACGCTACGAGCTTGACACACCTGTATTTGGGGAGTTTCTCCCGTTCTTCTCTGCAGATCCTCTCAAGATTTGTCAGGTTGGATGGGGAGCATGGCTGTACAGCTATTTTCAGGTCTCTCCAGAGATGTTTGATCGGGTTCAAGTCCGGACTCTGACTGGGCCACTCATGGACATTCAGAGACTTGTCCCGAAGAAATTCCTGCATTGTCTTGGATGTGTTCTTAGTGTAATTGTCCTGTTGGAAGGGGAACCTTCGCCCCAGCCTGAAGTCCTGAGCGCTCTGGAGCAGGTTTTCATTAAAGATCTCTCTGTACTTTGATCTATTCATATTTGCCTCCATCCTGACTAGTCTCCCAGTCCCTTGCGTTGAAAAAACATCCCTACAGCATGTTGTTGCCTGAGCTAATTTTCGAGTCTCATAGCAAAGGGTCTGAATACTTATTTAAATAAGGTATTTCTGTTTTCGCTTTGTCATTATGGGGTATTCTGGGTAGATTGCTGAGGATTTATATTTATTTAATCCATTGTAGAATAAGGCTGTAACGTGACAAAATGTGGAATAAGTCAAGGAGTCTGAATACTTTCCAAAGACACGGTACATGTAGTCAGGGTTGGGGATTACATGTAATCTGTGTACAAAAAAACTAAACTGTAATCAGTTAAGTTACCAGGAAAAATATTTTAATGAGGTTACAGATATTTTTTTCAAATTAGATGATTAGTTATTGGATTATGTTTGAATTCAGAAAGGATGTTTGTGAAAAAATATGGTATTTACACTACCGGCCAAAAGCTTTAGAACACCTACTCATTCAAGGGTTTTTCTTTATTTTTACTATTTTCTACATTGTAGAATAATCAACACTATGAAATAACACATATGGAATCATGAAGATTCCAAAAAAGTGTTAATCAAATGTAAATATATTTATATTTGAGATTCTTCAAATAGCCATCCTTTGCCTTGATGACAGCTTGATGATTTGTTTAACAGCTTTTTTGCTACTACATGATTCCATATGTAGAAAAAAGTCAAAGTAAAGAAAAACAATTGAATGAGTAGGTGTTCTAAAACTTCTGACTGGTAGTGTATATGAGACCTTTCTCTTTTCTCAATTACATTCAATTCAGCATCGAAAAAAGGCTTCAGTTTAAGTTCCCTCCACCTGAGCGAGTCTGACCACAAGTCAGAGACCACCATGATGACACACCAAATGCGTTTGATGGATCCTTTTTGTCTCCTTTTAATGCCTCGTAGAAAGTAACTTACCCAACCCTGCACAAAGTCTGCTGCCCTATTTCTTCATAAGAGGTTTGTGTATAACTTACAAAAACATGAAATATGAGTGAATGTTATGTTTATGGAATAACTGATCCAGAGGCCTCTGCTGGTAGCTAATGTAACAGAAATATTAATGGACTTTCTTTCTTCTGGGTAAAACGTCAAGAAGATAAATAGATGAACATTTTCCATCATTATCTGGCCACTCTGTTTATCTCAATGCACACCTACTGTATAGTACATGTGTCCCTCAGGTTCACACACACATGATAAACCTAGAAATGAGGCAGGGGTAAATGTTTTCCAGACATACTATGCAAATAAGCTGTGCTCCCATGGGACACACTATAACCGGCTTTAACCAACTAGTCAGCTCAACTGTTGTTTTCTGTGTTTGTGTGTGTGCGTGTGTGTGAATAGAGAACATAAACACACCTCCGGCTAGTGTTAAACAAATTAGAGAATTACAGAATACCAAAAGAACTTATGAACAGATAGGGAATTGAATCCCTGTTCTTTCCTCTCCATCTCCTCTCCATGCCTCTCTCCAATCCACCTCTTCCCTCTCTCCATCTGCAGAAACAACTGAATCTCCCATGGTTTGGTTCTGGAAAAAGATTTTCTCCCATAAAACACCGGAGTTGGCTGGAGAACAGAGCTGGCAGCTGAAGCAGGAAAGCGATAGAGTTCAATGAACAAAGTCAGAGGCGCAAGTATACTGTTTGTGTGTCAGAGGATAGAGCTGAGATTCCCCTGCAGTTGGATAAGGAATGAGGGATTGAAGGAATTTGGATTTGTCATGGATCAGCAGATTCTGATTCTGGACTTGTGTCTAAATGTTATACAGTTTGGGAGTTAATTTGTCTTCCCTAAATAGTAGGCTGCCATTAAATAGAGTATAATGCAATATACATTACAGTTTAAAAGTCTGGGGTCACTTAGAAATGTCCTTGTTTATGAAAGAAAAGCAAATTTTTTGTCCACCAAAATCATATCAAATTGATCAGAAATATAGTGTAGACATTGTTAATGTGTTAAATTACTATTGTAGCTGGAAACGGCTGATTTATAATGGAATATCCACATAGGCGTACAGAGGCCCATTATCAGCAACCATCACTCTTGTGTTCTAATGGCACATTGTGTTCGCTAATCCAAGTTTATCATTTTCAAAGGCTAATTGATCATTAGAAAACCCTTTTGCAATTATTTTAACACAGCTGAAAACTGTTGTACTGATCAAACTGGCCTTCTTTAGACTAGTTGAGTATCTGGAGCATCAGCATTTGTGGGTTCGATCACAGGATCAAAATGGTCAGAAACAAAGAACTTTCTTCTGAAACTTCTGAAGCTATTCCATCCGAGAAATTGCCAAGAAACTGAAGCTCATCTTAATCTTTTGTTTTTATTGGCCAGTGTGAGATATGGCTTTTTCTTTGCAACTCTGCCTAGAAGGCCAGCATCCCGGAGACGCCTCTTCACTGTTGACGTTGAGACTGGTGTTTTGCGGGTACTATGATGCAGAGGAAGAAATGGCCACCTGGGTCTGCTATATCCTCCATTTCTCTATTTGTTCCTCCCTACCTCCCCAGGACATCCTGCCTTTCACAGTGAGGTTCGTCGGGTGAGTAGAAGAGGGGTAGAGGAGGAGGTGAAGAAGGAGGTGGGGGAGGAGGAGGAGAACAGTAACGCTAAACCTCTGCTTAGGGCTTAACACATCACACCACAACCCAACGGCAGGGTCTTGAACCAGCCTGTAGCTTTAAAGAGGCATTTCCCAGCGAGAATGTGTGACTGAATGTTGTTGAGTTGACATTTTCCCAGCCTGATGTAGGAATGTGTGAACACAGGGGTGCCTTCTCCAGAAGGGTCTATGTGTGTGTGTGCATGCCAGTGTGTGTGTGTGTCAGTGAAAATATTTCACACACATTAATATACTGTCATCATGAATCCATGGCTCACGCACGCTGGCACACACTCACTCGCACACACACGCACACGCACGCACGTATGCACGCACACACACACACAGGGATTAGTATACACACATGATTGCAAACACATACTCCATGAGAGAGAAAATAAGAGAATAGTAGGAGAGAGATAGTAGGAGAAGCAGGAGTTTCCCCTTGAACAAGAGAAAGGAAAGCAGACCTATTGGGTCAGAGAAGTGGAGGGGGAGGGAGGGGTCTACTCAGGAAATACCTGCTGGATCAAAACACACAGGGGAGGGAGAAGGAGGAGAGGAGGAAAAGAGGAGAGCAGGGAGGAGGGGGAAGGTGAAAATCAGCTCCAGACTGGTTGTGGAATGTATTTGTGAGGCAGATATAATCCCCTTCTCTTTCTTTCTCTTTCTCCTTCACTCCCCGTTTTCCAAAGACAAGCAGTCCAGTCTGAGCCAGATACAGTATTACAGTTCCTTGTTGGTGAGAGGTTCTGTATGTCTGATCCATCCTTACAACTGATACAGGATATTTCCATCCTCTAGCATGTGTGTTTGTGTATGACTGTGTGAGTGTGTGTATGTGTGTGTGTGTGTTTGTGTGTGAGCATGTGTGTGTGTGTGTTTGTGGGAACGTGTGTGTGTGTGTGTGTGAGCATGTGTGCTTGTGAGAATTTATTAGAGTGTGTATGTTGCTGTATGTGTCAGTCCCTCTCCTGCCCGTTGCCATGACAACAGCCTTAGTAGCTCTGTGATCTCTCTATGAGTTGGTCAGGTGGGGCCTGACAGTGTCAACTGCACATGGGGCAGGTGGAATGAGACAGAAAGACTAATTGCTCTCTGAGAGCACCGTGTGCAGATTCAGACATGGTGGAGCAAATAACAATGATCAATTATGCTGCGTCAGAGCTGGTCTCACACACACACACACATGGGTCATAGGTTACGTGATAAACTGTACAACCAACTGTTTAGGATCTGAGCACATAACTAAAACACTTTTTCTGTAACACTGTTTTCCCCTTTTGTTTTCATCATTATGATCTTGTCTCATCGCTGCAACTCACCAACGAGCTCGGGAGAGGCAAAGGTCGAGTCATGCATCCTCCGAAACATGACCCATCAAACCACGCTTCTTACCCGGAAGCCAGATGCACAATTGTGTCATAGGAAACACTATTCAACTGACGCCTAGAGTCAGACTGCTGGCACCCAGACCGCCACAAGGAGTTGCTAGAGCGCAATGGGCCAATTGTGCTTTGCCCTAGGGGACTCCTAGTGGTCACAGCCAGTAATGACACAGCCTGGGATCAAACCCCAGGCCATAGTGACGCCGCAACACTGCGATACAGTGCCTTAGACAGCTGTGCCACTCGGGAGGCCTGTAACACTTTTTAAACTCGTCAAGGCATTTAGAATTTCAATGAAAACTTGTCACAGTGTTTAGATTATAAACACCAGAACATGTTTATTCGTTGTAACACTTTTTAAAACTGCCGAGGGATTAGTGCTTTTTTAAGGTCGGGTTCAGTTTCAGTTAGATTATTAAAAAATTATAATAATAAAAATGATAATTTTTTAAATAATAATTTTCTCTGTCAAGTCCACAATGGGTAGCCATCAATAGAAAAACAGAAAATTACTATAAAATAGTACAATACTTCAGTTGTGTATATTATTTAGTTTTTATTTTATGACTATTTTGCATTCCTTAAAGTCATCATCTCATCTCTGATGAAGCAGTATCAGTGAGACAACGTTACTCGCCATACTGTACTATCTGTAGTCATCATCTCATCTCTGATGAAGCAGTATCAGTGAGACAACGTTACTCGCCATACTGTACTATCTGTAGTCATCATCTCATCTCTGATGAAGCAGTATCAGTGAGACAACGTTACTCCCCACACTGTACTATCTGTAGTCATCATCTCATCTCTGATGAAGCAGTATCAGTGAGACAACGTTACTCCCCATACTGTACTATCTGTAGTCATCATCTCATCTCTGATGAAGCAGTATCAGTGAGACAACGTTACTCCCCATACTGTACTATATATAGTCATCATCTCATCTCTGATGAAGCAGTATCAGCGAGACAACGTTACTCCCCATACTGTACTATCTGTAGTCATCATCTCATCTCTGATGAAGCAGTATCAGCGAGACAACGTTACTCCCCATACTGTACTATCTGTAGTCATCCTAGTTAGCTAGGCTAGCCTGCCTAAGTATGCTGCAGAGCTGTCTGATGAAATCATTTCACTAGTTATTTAAAGTAGATAAGGCATACTTTCAGGAACTGCATTTCCCTCTCTCCCACGTCTCTAAGCTAACGTAACAGGGGTAAGTGTATTCATCTCTGTCTGAGCCTGAAAAACAGGCGCAACGGTCATTGTAGTTAATTACCACTTTTCTGCATTGAACTAGGTTGAATATTTGCTTAATAAAAACTACAACTTCCTCCCACATGGTTCTTGACTTAAGTTTTGTTGTGATTTCTCTAGAGAAACTGCACATTGGGCTCACAAAAAAACCTCACACCTAAATGAAATTGTTGTTCTTGGTTAAACACAAGAACACGTTTATTCAGCCCATGCCGTTTAAGTTTTAAACACTGGGGGGTTGTTTTAACACTGTAGCCTTTCAAGGGAATTTGAGAGATACTCACCCATGACAGTGTTTGTTAATGACTACATTTTATACATTTCATAAGCCATTAGTTATGGCCTAGTTATCCTTGACATTTTGGTTTGAAAATAATGGCTCATGGACCAGATCAGTCACAATACACTGGTTTGTGAAGTGATTAGTGAGCCATACCAGAATCCATCCAGAGATAGAACCTGAGGATCCTATTACTTAGAATGACTGCTATAGCATCAGGTTCATACAACAAGACTACCTAAACCACCTAAACTGGAACAACCATCTCAGTAATGGGTACAATAAATCCAACCCCTCACAGATTAGTATAGAAAAATGTAGGATATTTATGGTTGTATAGTATAAGATTAATTAATCAATCAATGTGCATGAGGAAACATAGATAGATAATAAAACAAACTTTAATAGAAACCAATCTGCAACAAAGCATGCTGGGAAATATGATGAGGGCCCTCCCACATCTTGTTCACTCTGAGAGATGGAAGTTAAACTCAACACGGTCTAGTAACAACAACACCATGCGATTTCAAATATTTTTTACTGTTCAGTTGTACTGAAATGTAGCTCAGGACGGTGACAGACATTCATAACACTGATCTGAATGAAAGGAAAGTCAAATCAATTTCTACTGACCAAATGCACTCTAAACAGTACGATGGGAAAGTAGGCACTAGTGTTTAAAACCTGAACTATCATCACCTTTCAGGATATGAAGCTGACCATCATATTTAACCTTGCATTCTAAACGCCTGTGTTCAAGACGAGAACACTTACTGGCGAATCTAAATGCTTAAGTTTTCAACACTGACGTTTAGGTTATAAACGTGTAACGTTTCATGGTTTAACAGTTTATGAAAGTATGACTGTGGCTGTATTCCAGTCCATGTTCATACTATGTGAGTGAATGTGAAAACCTAGTTCTCTCACTACATGCAACCCACCTTCCCCATCACAGTAAAAGCTTGCCCACAACACCGGATTCTGTCTCCTACTTCAGATTTAACCCTATCGCATTTATCATACACTTTGTTACTTACACTCCAAGTCAGTGTTAACCACTTTACCCCTCTCATTCTGCCCTTCATTTAACCCCTTGTAACTTACTGTATATAATAATATTGTACTGTATTAGTGCCCCAGTTTAGAGTCCCCTCTGTTCTAACCTCTTCATCAGCAACAGAATCAGGTTTACTGCATAATTCCCTTGAGTGCATATTTCAACCCCTCCTCTCACACAATGTACATGTTTCAATGCACGACACACACCTATGTGTGTGTGAGAGAGGTGTATCCTACCTGGTACAGTGGCCTGGGCACACACCTGTGTGTGTGTCTCTGTCTGTCTGTCTGTCTGTCTGTCTGTCTGTCTGTGTGTGTGTGTGTGTGTGTGTGTGTGTGTGTGTGTGTGTGTGTGTGTGTGTGTGTGTGTGTGTGTGTGTGTGTGTGTGTGTGTGTGTGTGTGTGTGTGTGTGTGATGTGAGACAGAGAGAGAAAGAGGTGTATCTTACCTGGTACAGTGGCCTGGGCACACACCTGTGTGTGTGTGTGAGGTGCAGTGCACGGAGGTGTCTGAGAGCTGAGGAGGTGAAGGTCCACAGCAGACCCTGACGTGTGAACACCACATCCTCCAGACGCAGCAGAACCACCTCCATTGTATAAACACACAGGTCGCTATGCACAAGATAACAGGTGCACCTCACAAGTAAAACTCAGGACCAGAGAACAGGTAGGTATCCACAGAACAGGCTAAAAAGGCCATCTTTCCTCTCTCTTCTCTCTAGGAATCCAACCATCTGATCACTCCATACTGGGATGTCCTGTGTCGATATCTCATGCAGCTAGAAGACTTCCCTATGGCTCTCCTCTCTTCCTCTCTTCTCTCCTGTCCTCTAACTGAAGAAACCCTGAGTGTCGAAGTCAGAGTGAGACATACACAAACAATCCCACCGCCCGTTACTTTCTCTCTGTCTCTCTCTTTCTGTTTCTTCTCTTGCTCTCTCTTTCTTATTTAGGATTGTTTTAAAGCGACACAGTCAGTCTCAGAGCATTCCAGCCTAAAGCCAGGCAGAAAGCCAGACAGAAAGACAGACAGATGGAGAAATGGAGGGAGATGGAGACTCACTAAACGAGTGACAGGGACATTCACGCTCCACACCTCCACTCAGCCATCGGCCAGATCAGAAACCTTATCTCCTACTCATTTTACAATTCCAGCACACACACACACACATACGCACACACACAAACAGCCAGCAGAGTCGCTGACGTCCTGTCTCCAGAGGGATGATAAGTGTATTTTTTCTCAGCTCTGGGAGTCAGGCCAGAATACAGAGTTTTTAAAAAGGGACCATAATTCCCAGGACATTGTGTGGCCTGACGTGACCTCTCTCAGTCTGGAAGAGCTGCATGCCCCACCCCCCATCTTGCGTAGGTCTATGTCAAACCTCGACAATCGCCTCAATACTTTTCCATGATGCTTAATGTCTGGTTAATTTTAAACAGCCAAAAGTAACACAACTGCAGCTTAATTTCTCCTTCAGGCCCATTGAAATACAGTAGATATATTGGATGTCTTTCCTCTTCCCCAGCAGTCCAACAGAAAGCCTTGATCAATGCAGCAGTGTGAGTTCAATAATACCGAAGGGTGCAATGCACACACACACACACACACACACACACACACACACACACACACACACACACACACACACACACACACACACACAATAGGGGCATATTGAATAGGCTGGGATGGATTGGACTGATTCATGGTGGGGTGGTGCGGGGGAGGTGGGGGGGATGTTATCGACGCAAGGGTGCAACAGTGGTGTGTGTGTGTGTGTGTGTGTGTGTGTGTGTGTGTAGTTCAATAACTGCTGTATGTCTCTGACACTATTACTATTCAGTTGCTAATGAATATCAATAGAAGCATAAAGAAATTACTTGCACAAAATACACCAACTGTAAATGCTGGTAAAATCAAGATTTCTGTTTCGTAATTCTCCCCACTGTAAGACCGCTGCAATTATCTGAGCTTAGATAAAAAGGCATATAACACATTCCCTCTCTCTGCCCCCCTTAGGCCTATATGCGTATTTTGGGTGAAAATATGTGTGGATGCAGTACAAGCTGTTGATCTGTGTTATTTCACAACAGTATAGGGTCACACTGTACTTGGATAGTCTGGATAGTCCATCTGTAGATGCTCTACAGATGGTTATACTATCAACAAACTATCTGTTGATAAGCACCTGCTTGCTAAGGTTAGGGTTAGATTTAGAATAAGGGTTAGGGTAAAAGTTAGGGTTAGGGCTAGGGTAAGTAGATAGTTATTTGAAATGTTATCGATAGTTCACCTATAAATGCTCCACAGATGGACTATCTACACAAAGTGTTACCCAGTATAGCAATATAACCTTTAAGAGACCCAGGCCTCATCCTGCCCAGTGTCAGATGGTCTTGAGAACTCCACTTTGATTGGATTGTTTGACATTCCAGGCGTGTGAGTGTTCCACTTTTTCCACGGCCGAGTACTGACTGTTACTGTGGGGTCAGAAGGTCAGCTCTCACTAATTGTAATTTAAAACAGGTGTAAATATTTGTTGTGTGCGCGTTCCCTGGATATTGTGTGTGTACAGTGTCCTATGGAATCCTGGGAAAGTTCATGGAATACTCCTCATGTAAACAATCAGCACCAGAGTGTGAAATGACCATTACCATCGCAACAGAAAAGACTATCGTAACCATAGTGATAGGACAGAGGGGTTAGACAGTTTGGGATATTAAACTTTGCCAGACCCTGTGAGGCTAAGAAGGAATGGACAGGCAGACTGATGCTGAGGGTGATTCAAAAAAGCTACTGTAGCCTGGTACCCAGTACACACACACACACACACACACACACACACACACACACACACACACACACACTCCTTCTCTGTCTCTGCATGGGCTGAGGGCAACGTGGTGTGCAGGGGGTTTGGGACCGGGCTCTTCTCTGAGAGGATGTTGATGCTCCCTTTTTTCTTGTTCCAGGCTGGTAGGGTTGTTTTCTTTCCTGGGTGGGTGGTGTTCAGGCCTAGAGATGGGGCTGACTATGGACCTATATGTTGTAGGCGAGGCACTGCAGGGGCAGGCAAAAATGGCAGTGTGGAAGACCAGAAAACATGAGATGCATGAGGCAGGGTGTATGGACCCCAGAGCTGTGCTGCTGGGGCGGGCTCGACACACAGGAGCATGTATATGGGGGCTGGGGAACTGTATGGCGGTGGGGTATCATGGGGCTTTTAAAGTGCATTCAGAAAGTATTCAGGCCCCTTAACCTTTTCCACATTTTGTTACGTTACAGCCTTATTCTAAAGTTGAGCTCAGGGTGATTGGAGTCTACCTGTGGTAAATTCAATTGATTTGACATGATTTGGAAAGGCAATATATGGTCACACAGTTGACAGTGCATGTCAGAGCAAAAACCAAGCCATGAGGTTGAAGGAATTGTTCGTAGAGCTCCGAGACAGGATTGTGTCGGGCCACAAATCTGGGGACAGGTACCAAAACATTTCTGCAGCTTTCAAGGTCCCCAAGAACACAGAAACCTCTATCATTATTAAATGGAAGAAGTTTGGACCCACCAAGACTCTTCCTGTGGCGCTCCTCCAATGTACACATGTATTGTACACGCATACACACACGCCCGAACACACTGAAAGCTAATCACTCACTCCATTTTTCCTGATATTAATATTTATGAGGATTACAGCAGACACCCACAGGAAGACAGGAGACTGGTACAGCACGACTCACCCACACACACACACACACACACACACACACACACACAAACACACACACACACACACACACACACACACACACACACACACAAACACAGAAAATGATCAAACATTGTGAGATTGAATGGCATGATACTGACTGACTCATGGTGATAGAATTTCTAGCACACAACTGGCACCATCCATCCCCCCCCCCCCCCCCCCCCCTCTCTGTCTGTCTGTCTATGAATAGGCCCTTGATGGGTGAGTAAGTTTTGCCCAGCTTCACAGTGAAGAGTTCATTGAGTCCTGTTATCTCCCTCTCACAAAGACTTTGTATATCTGGAGATATTTAGAGGTCTCATATCCTGTTGTGGAGCAATGGAAGTCACCCAGTCCCCAGCACCCCCAATGACCTCTGACAGACAATACTGTTTGTGTGTGTGTCATGGTTCCATATAGTAATGTCTGAGAATAGGGCATGGGATCTAATTAGTTAATAACAGACCCAGGGCAGGCCAGCCTCAGCCAGGCCAGATGGAGGCCTGGAGGGATCACAGAGTAGGACTGGGATGTACAGTACTGGGAGACAGAAGACTATTAGAAGACATTATTTGAGTCATTATTTAATGTTTATTTTCTCAGCAGGTTATCTGGGAATATGTGTTGTTTTAGATCTACGAGAGGTGTCTTGGGATAGGGTCAGGGGTTGGTTTGGGACCAGACATAACAACTCTGTTATTCTGATCGAAGAGTGAAAAACAGAAGAGGGGAGGAGGAGAGGAGTGAAACCATTGGAGGAGAAGAAGAGTAGGATGGGGTCTTCTTCTCCAAAACATTCCTTCCATCCAAAGCATTTTGTGGGGAAAGGGGGGTCCCCTTTCATCCCAAACAGGGCAAGACACAAGAGGGAGAGCAGGGTTTAAGATGCCGTGCAGCTGCACCCCTCTCACCCTTGCTTCCCATTCTCAAATTCTCTCCTAACGTCCCCATCCCGCCCCTCTCTTATTTCAAAGCCAGCACCCCCAGGGCGAGAGAGGGTATCCCTGGGAATCTAAGGAGGAAAATAGAACCAGGGTAAACAGAAGTGTAAAACTAGACTACTGCAGCGACCTTCAAGGTCAGTGTGCCAGAATAGTTTCAGGATGAAGACATTCATCAGCAACTTGCTTTTTGGTTGTTTCAATATAATACATGTCTTTTGGGAATGGGTGATGGAGGACACATGGCCTAATGAAGACAGGTCACAGTACCGCCCACAGCCCCATGATGCCCCTGTCCACTACTACCTTCTGATTGGATGAGGCAGAATGTTTAATGGCAGTGATTGGATGAGGGGTTAAATGTAATGAGCATTGATTAGTATTCCTGTCTCACCACTAGCCTGGATACCTTTGACAGAGATGTTATTGTTCACTAACATACTCTGTGTGTGTGTGTGTGTGTGTGTGTGTGTGTGTGTGTGTGTTTGTGTGTGTGTGTGTGAGTCAGAAGCAATTATACCCTCTCCTGCTGTGCGATTCACCCCCCTCCCCCTTTCTCCCCCTTGGACCTGTGAGAACCCTCCTGACACTGAGGCGTCTCCTAGGAGATCAACGTTACCCAGAAAAACATTTGTCCGTTTTCCCCCTCTTTAGGAGATTGACTGTCTCTCTCTCTCTTTTTCTTTCTTTCTCTTTCTTTCTTTCTTTCTTTCTTTCTTTCTTTCTTTCTTTCTTTCTTTCTTTCTCTCTTTCTTTCTTTCTTTCTTTCATTCTTTCTTTCTTTCATCTCCCTCTTCCTCTGTCTCCCCCACTCTCTCTCCCTATCTCTTTTTAAGTTTTGTAGAGAAGCGGTGGATTAACTGAGCAGCTTATCATGATAGTAGGAAGTAATCCTCTCTGAATCAATACCTGAGTGATCAGATCAACCATTATTTGGTTGATACTTAATTGAGTTTTCAAAAACGGTGAAATCAACTTGTGAAGAGGCTGGAAGAATTATGAGGAAGAACGTTAGAGAAAGAGTAAACAAGAACAGACAGAAATAGATGGAAGTGTAGGTGACAGATGAAGAAAGAAAATAAGGGAATACAAAAACAAAGTTAGAGAGTGATGAAAAGAAATCCAGAGAGATGTTTAAGGATAAGAAAAGACAACAGATTCTTGAAAGAGGAGAAAGGAGGAATTGGAGAACAAGAGAAAAGGAGTGCATCTCCTCCTCATTGCTGTGTGGTTAACGAGGCGTGGCTTGTTCGGCTGTGTCACAACCGTTGACCGTGTTCTTCCTGTAGACATCACTTAATTAACCACGACTCAGACAGACCATCATCCATCACTAATAACATACCCAGACACAGAAATATACATCTGGATGAGGGAAGAGATATGGAGAAAGAGAGGCAAAGAGCAAACCTTGGTTATAGTATATGCGTTGGAGGGGAGATACATTTACTGAAGACTTTTCACAAGTTTGGTATTGTTCACTAGATTTTCAAATAACAATCCTCCAAACTTCACTTCCTTTCAAACTAAAATGCTAAAACACACAGAGCTACGCTTACAGTACACTGTTAAAAAAATGGGTTTCAGAAGGGTTCTTCCACTGTCTCCATAGACCCAGTTGGTATGAAATAGAACGTTGTGGCCCCACCTGCCTGTGGAGAAAACAACCCGTGGTTACCTTGGATACCCAATTGGCTGACACAAAAATTGTCTCACCCAGCAAAAATTGTCTCACCCAATTTTCTTCTTGTCTGCTTGTTTTAGTCAGTTACAAAACTACATTTAAGAAAAGTACATGTCTGAAGACTACTTTTCAACATTAGCCACATGAGTGAGTGCTAGCTAGCTAAATTACTAACCAGAACACTAAGCTAGCCAAGACCAACAACCCAAACAAACAGACTATAAAGCTACATGTGAGAGGAGTTACAAACGGAATGTGCTAAATGAGTTAAATGTCTTACCTCTGATGAAACACACATACTGTAGCTACATGTAGCCTACTTGGACACCAAGTCCCCACAATTTACCCCTCTGCCACATCGAATAACCTGAAGCCACAAGGCTCTTCTCGCAGGCTCTACTTCCTTACGTTGTAGCATTGCAAGGCTGGGATGTTTGACCTGGTTAAATGTACATTGAACAACACAGAAGCTTTTCAGCATTTTTGAAAAACAAAATAATCTATGACAAAGTTGACTTTTTACAATTGGGGTCAATAGGAAAGTGTTTGTTTTCCTCAATTTGTGGCCCTGGTCAAGGGGAATTCCTTTTTATTGACATGAATACTGACTCGGAGTAAATTAGAAACCTTTTGGGTTCCAGGAAGAACTCTTTTGGGTTTCAAGTTGAACCCTCTGTGGAAAGGGTTACATGGATCTCAAAAGGGTTCTTCAAAGGGTTCTCCTGTGGGGACAGCCAAGGAACCCTCTAAAGTTTTCTAGATAGCACACCTCTTATTAAAGAGTGTATAGCATCACATTTAACCCTTTCCAGAGCTTTCAGCTTCAGAGAAGATCTAAAGTAATAGAACTGAGCATCAGAGTTTCACTGGTTGTATTGATAATCTTTAACATTATGTCATGGATAATGAACTGGAGGATCCCATACAGTTATCTAATAGGACAAGGAGGTAGAGGAGAGAGATGCAGCTGTGGCTGGATCATCTGGAGCTGACAGACAGATGAAAGTAGACAAAGCAGGGCGGATGCTCCAGTCAGTCAGGTAATGAACACATAAAGTAAACAACACAGATAGGACCTTTTCACCGCTGATTGAATACTCTGCCTTTGAAACGAGAAAGCTGATTGATGCATTGTCAGTGTATAGAAGTCTTGCAGCAGCATGAAGGCCTATGTTGAAATGTCTCTAAAAGCATCAGCTGAGATTTATAATCAAACGCTTGGCCAAGCTTTCACACACAAATATCTTAAATACCTCGCACACACACACACACACACAAACTGCCGTACATGGTGAGAGGAGAGTTGCAGTGGCCTTCTCCACACACAAAAAAAACAAATTACTGAAGCTCAACCCTAGCATGTTTGTGTGTGTGTGTGTGTGTGTGTGTGACACCACACAGCTGTCAGCAGAGGAATGAGAGGCTTAGATTGAGAATACAATCAGAGAGAGAGAGAGAGAGAGAGAGAGACCCCCTCTGTATGTGATTTTGTGAATCTGCATCTCTCTATTAATGGAGATGGGGAGGTCTGATTCTGCTTCTGGGTAGGAGTGTGTGTGTTTGTTTGTGTTTGTGTGTGTGCGTGCGCGTGCGCGTGCGCATGTGTGTGGTGTGTGTATGTGTGCGTGTGCGCGTGTGCGTGTGTGTGTGTGTGTGTGTGTGTGTGTATGTGTGTTTGTGTGTGCTTCAAAATAATCAATCAGCGTAAAGCAGCATGGTAAAAATAATAATCTATCTGTGTGACAGTGATGGCTATGTTTTTTACCTCCTCACAACAACCAATCAAACAACACTTCACAACAAAGCACATTCCAACAGAGAGACAGAAGATGGTTAGGACTGAAGCCTGTAATATTGGCTTTGTGGTGTATTAATGTAACTAACAAAATGAACCATGCTAACTAGTAACATTAACACTAAGGAAAGAGTTTGAGTGTCTTATTGTAAAATGTGACACTTCATGTAACAAGGATTGTGGTCTCTAGTAGCTTCCCCATATGATTATGTAGGAATGAGGCCTGTCAACTACGCCATGTTTCCTGTGTATTGGTGTGAAGGTTATAGCATTAAACTTCTTGTGTACTAATATAAAGGTTGTTTCCTTATTTCAGTTTCTCTCTCTTTCTCCCCCTCTCTCTCTGTGTGTGTGTGTACAGTGTATGTATCCTCTAGCCATGTTTAGGGTATGAAAGCTACACACATCAAAGCTTCTTCTGCATTTAGGTCACCCTGTGTTTTGGTATGTGCGTGTATGTGTGTGTTTGTATGTTGTGTGGGTGTGTGTCTGCAGGCTTCAGCTAGAAACTAACAGCTCACTGAACAGCTCCTGTCATTTTAAGTGAATCCTGGAGGAAAAACCTATTACATTCACAACAATAAAGCATGTTAATCAACCTAAACTAAGGTAGGCTTAAATCACATCACTCCAAACAGGATACACAACCACTAACCAGAAAAACCAACCACTTCTAATGAAAACCAAGAGAAACATGCATGAGCTCTCTTCTAATTTCAAATGCTCTTTAGATGACACGTCAGGGACAGGTGTTTGTTGTCCATAGTAGAAATTTCAGCCTTGTGCCCAATGTCCACATGTGATCAGACCTCTGTGAACAAAAGGTTTTGGTTGGCCACAGCGTTACAAGACCCTTCTACTATCTTTATGTAAATCCTGCTCTATTGGATCACGCAAGCAGTTCCCTAACATCTATGACCCACATGCAGTCTTTAAATGTTTCATGTGGCCTTGGAACTAAACAGCACTGTGTCTCTACCACCAGAGGGCCAGCTGTTGGGGACCCAGAGAAAGGTTCTGGCTGGCACTCCTCTACCATAGAACCAGGGTTGGGGAGTAAGGGATTACGTGTAAGGGATTACAAAAACAACAGTAACAATAATCCGTTAAATTACCAGCTGAAATATTGTAATCTGATAACAGATACTCTAGAAAAACTAGATGATTACTTTTCAATTCAGAAAGGATGTTCGCAGAATTTTTTTTTTGTCACTTCAAATCAGCACTGAAAAATGCTGCAAGTTTAAATTTGTTCAACGTGAGCGAGTTTGACCATAAATCAGAGACCACTGTGATGACTCACCAAATGTGTTTGATGGATTGTGGGAAAAGAGCAGGAATAGGCTTTTGGAGGCTACAGTCCAAACTATAGTGACAAGAAAATGTATGTGAACCCTTTGGAAATACCTGGATTTCTGCATAAATTGGTCATAAAATGTGATCTGATCTTCGTCTAGGTCACAACAATAGACAAAAACAGTCTGCTTAAACTAATAACACACAAACAATTCTAAGTGTCTTTATTGAACACATCGTGTAAACATTCACGGTGGAAAAAGTATGTGAACTCATTTAATAACTGCTTGACCCTACTTTGGCAGCAATAACCTCAACCATACGTTTCATGTTGTTGTGGATCAGACCTGCACAACGGTCAGGAGGAATTTTGGACCATTCCTCTTTAAAAAATTGTTTCAGTTCAGCAATATTCTTGGGATGTCTGGTGTGAACTTCTCTCTTGAGGTCATGCCACAGCATCTCAATCGGGTTGAGGTCAAGACTCTGACTGGGCCACTCCAGAAGGCATATTTTTTTTTCTGTTGAAGACATTCTGTTGTTGATTTATTTCTGTGTTTTGGGTCGTTGTCCTGTTGCATCAACCAACTTCTGTTGAGCTTCAATTGGCGGACAGATAGCCTTACATTGTCCTGCAAAATGTCTTGATAAACTTGCAAATTCATTTTTCCGTCGATGACAGCAAGCTGTCCAGGCCCGAGGCAGCAAAGCAGCCTCAAGGCATGATGCTCCCTCCACCATACTTTACAGCTGGGGTGAGGTTTTGATGTTGGTGTGCTGTGCCTTTTTTTTATCCACACATAGTGTTGTGTGTTCCTCCCAAACAACTCAACTGTAGTTTCATCTGTCCACAGAATATTTTGCCAGTAGCTCTGTGAAACATCCAGGTGCACTTTTGCAAACTTCAGATGTGCAGCATTGTTTTTTTTGGACAGCAGTGGCTTCTTCCGTGATGTCCTCCCATGAACACCATTCTTGTTTAGTGTTTTATGTATTGTATCCTCGTCAACAGAGATGTTAGCATGTTCCAGAGATTTCTGTAAGTCTTTAGCTGACACTCTAGGACTCTTCTTATCCTCTCCTTCCAGTTCTCTGCTGCCAATGACTGGAACGAACTACAAAAATATCTGAAACTGGAAACACTTATCTCCCTCACTAGCTTTAAGCACCAGCTGTCAGAGCAGCTCACAGATTACTGCACCTGTAATTTAGCCCAAACAACTACCTCTCCCCCTGTATTTATTTATTTTGCTCTTTTGCACCCCATTATTTCTATCTCTACCTGCACATTCTTCCACTGCAAATCTACCATTCCAGTGTTTTACTTGCTATATTGTATTTACTTCGCCACCATGGCCTTTTTTTGCCTTTACCTCCCTTATCTCACCTCATTTTCTCACATTGTATATAGACTTGTTTATACTGTATTATTGACTGTATGTTTGTTTTACTCCATGTGTAACTCTGTGTCGTTGTATGTGTCGAACTGCTTTGCTTTATCTTGGCCAGGTCGCAATTGTAAATGAGAACTTGTTTTCAACTAGCCTACCTGGTTAAATAAAGGTGAAATAAATCAATTGAGCAGTCTGTGCTGTGCTCTTGCAGTCATCTTTGCAGGACGGCCACTCCTAGGGAGAGTAGCAACAGTGCTGAACTTTCTCCATTTACAAACAATTTGTCTTACCATGGACTGATGAACATCAAGGCTTTTAGAGATACTTTTGTAACCCTTTCCAGCTTTATGCAAGTCAACAATTCTTAATCTTAGGTCTTCTGATATCTCTTTTGTTCGAGGCATGGTTCACATCAGGCAATGCTTCTTGTGAATAGCAAACTCAAATTTTGTGAGTGTTTTTTATAGGGCAAAGCAGCTCTAACCAACATCTCTAATCTCGTCTCATTGATTGGACTCCAGGTTGGCCGACTCCTGACTCCAATTAGCTTTAGGAGAAGTCGTTAGCCTCAGGGTTCACATACTTTTCCCAACCTATGTTTAAATTATGTATTCAATATTGACAAGAAAAATACAATAATTTGTGTGTTATTAGTTTAAGCACGCTATGTTTGTCTATTGTTGTGACTTAGATGGAGATCAGATCAAATTTGATGACCAATTTATGCAGGAATCCAGGTCACTCCAAAGGGTTCACATTCTTTTTCTTGCCAATCTATGGCTTCCAATGGTGCGACTGCTGTCGGCATCCAAAGATGATCCAACTTGAATAAATGCTTGGGGGTCAGGAAGACAGCAGTGGTGTAGTCTATGGCGATATGGATATCCCTTATTATTGATATCTACAAAGCGCATTGATGTGAAACACTGCTGCTCTCTCATTTAGCTATTTGCGCCTAACGGATTGTGGTTGTTGAGGATGGCTGTTCACAAATCTAAATGTGTATTTGAACCTAATAATGGTTGAATTCAAGTTTAAGCTGCCTATCAATCATTGTCTTTGAAACCAGTGGACAGCCAGTGAAAAATGTGACTCTTGCAACAGCTGCACAGTGCGGATCCAAGACTATGGAACAAAAATTAGGCTTTTATTGATCAGTCGAATTCATGCTGATAAAAAAGAAATCCGTAGGCCTGATGGACACATGCTCAAACTCACACACTTTTGATAGACTTAAAGGGGGAATCTGTAATTGATACATACCTTTTTGGATTATATACTGTATATATATATATATATATATATATATATATATATATATATATTGATTCTTCAAGAATATAAATTATAAATTCCTCACACTTCATGAGAACCCAAAATATAAGCTAGTTTTTCTCCAATGTTTGTAAACATTGTAAATGCAAACAAACACTGTATAGCCTCATAACATGGTTAAAACAATAATGCTGATATCATGGATGGTCAGTCCTTGCATCCATAGCTGACTAATAATCTGAGAGTGGTTACATTTATCCAGGCCCATACCTCAGCTTTTTACCAAAACAGAGGCTGTTTAGTTATTGCTTCATCTGTGGATTTGCCCTTCAAACAGCTGCAAATGATCAAGATAAAGTGTCACCAACAAAAATGTAAACAATAGGCCTATAGCAAATGCAGCATATGGCTTTCATTTTTCACATGTAGTGCTCAAAGCATGCCTTTCAATGAGCACTGCACTTGTTTTTCAACTCGAATCAATGAATCATCAATCAGTCCACCATGACATCAAAATCATAAACAACAGAGTCGGGCTGGCTAATTTGTTTTGGGGTTATGCTCAGGTAAAACTATTTGGCTAATCTATACTTCCATATTTCCAATTATTATATGTAGTAGAAAGCGATGGGTTAGAAGAAGCCTACATAACCAGCCCATAAAGTAAAATTGAACATCCATATATGGCCAGCTATGTAATCTTTAACATTGATTTATCTTGTAATAGATGTGGTTCAATTGGTAACATACACTTTTGTCTTCTTCTAATGCCTCTTAAGGGGAAAGTAATCAAACAAGTAACTGAATGTAATCACATTACGTTACTGA
>NC_092148.1:67244350-67246850 GCF_045791955.1 Oncorhynchus clarkii lewisi
GACCATTTTCAATGATGTTTACTAATTTAAATGTCTTCTTCTCCAGAACCGCTGAAACAATCAGCCCTCAAACAATATGGCCGCTGAAAGCCAATGAGCTTTAATGAATTGTTTTTCCCGTCCAACAGCGCCACCATGCAACTAAACTGAAGCATACGTTACAGGTTAGCTATGTTCGTATCCTTGAGCATGTGTGCCAAATGTCATATATCTGAGTCAAACAGATCAAGAGATATAAATGTGTTCCTGTTATAGCACCTCCGTGTGGAGGTGCATATGTTGAGTCTAGACAGAGTTTGGAAGATGTGTACCAAGTTACGAATATGCGTGTCTGATTTATATGGTCAGTAGCGGCCAATGTTCTTTGACATACTTGCCTGGAAAATATTGCATTGGGAGAAATTGGTTCATAGATGCCATATATCAACGATTCATGCAGCTCGGTCGTTCAGTGCCAGAGGAGTAGTGTTTTCACACAATTCTAAATGGCAGAAAATCCATCATGACGGACTTTATGGGTCATCGAGGCAACTTTGTTTCTTGTTTGTACAATTGTACCAAATTTCACAACTCTAGGTCACACAGAGTGAGGGGCATGAGTTTTCAAAGTTTGCATTTTCAATTGCTCGCACCATTTGGCCAATAGGAATGGCCTTAGACCTTAACATTTCACAGGAATTTCAATATTTTCCACAAATGTTTTCCACAGAATAATAATCGCCAACAAACGCAATAGTGTTTCACCCAGCTTCGCTGCTGGAACCCCTACCAACACACATAGGAGCAAGCACACATGAGACATTCACAGACAGACTGAAGGGTTCTGATTAAACATACAGCAACCCCCACACATGAGACATTCACAGACAGACTGAAGGGTTCTGATTAAACATACAGCAACCCCCACACATGAGACATTCACAGACAGACTGAAGGGTTCTGATTAAACATACAGCAACCCCCCACATATGAGACATTCACAGACAGACTGAAGGGTTCTGATTAAACATACAGCAACCCCCACACATAAGACATTCACAGACAGACTGAAGGGTTCTGATTAAACATACAGCAACCCCCACACATGAGACATTCACAGACAGACTGAAGGGTTCTGATTAAACATACAGCAACCCCCACACATGAGACATTCACAGACAGACTGAAGGGTTCTGATTAAACATACAGCAACCCCCACACATGAGACATTCACAGACAGACTGAAGGGTTCTGATTAAACATACAGCAACCCCCACACATGAGACATTCACAGACAGACTGAAGGGTTCTGATTAAACATACAGCAACCCCCACACATGAGACATTCACAGACAGACTGAAGGGTTCTGATTAAACATACAGCAACCCCCACACATGTGACATTCACAGACAGACTGAAGGGTTCTGATTAAACATACAGCAACCCCCACACATGATACATTCACAGACAGACTGAAGGGTTCTGATTAAACATACAGCAACCCCCACACATGAGACATTCACAGACAGACTGAAGGGTTCTGATTAAACATACAGCAACCCCCACACATGAGACATTCACAGACAGACTGAAGGGTTCTGATTAAACATACAGCAACCCCCACACATGAGACATTCACAGACAGACTGAAGGGTTCTGATTAAACATACAGCAACCCCCACACATGAGACATTCACAGACAGACTGAAGGGTTCTGATTAAACATACAGCAACCCCCACACATGAGACATTCACAGACAGACTGAAGGGTTCTGATTAAACATACAGCAACCCCCACACATGAGACATTCACAGACAGACTGAAGGGTTCTGATTAAACATACAGCAACCCCCACACATGAGACATTCACAGACAGACTGAAGGGTTCTGATTAAACATACAGCAACCCCCAACATCCCCTGTCACACATTCTACCTAATCACCACAAAACGAGCGTAGCCAGTTCCAGACACAAAGAACTGAGTGAGTGTGAGAGAGAGAGAGAGAGAGAGAGAGAGAGAGAGAGAGAGAGAGAGAGAGAGAGAGAAAACAATGCCGTAACGAGCAGTACATTAATGACTACTAATGAGACCAGATTTTTCCTCAAACAATGCACCTGGTGTGTGTGTTTATTTATGAAGTATTGTGTGGATTTGTGGATTGGAACATTTATAATGTATGTAGGCCTGTATGTGTGTATAGGTCTGTGTGTGTGTGTGTGTGTGTGTGTGTGTGTGTGTGTGTCTGTGTGTAGTCTCTGCCTGCACGTTCTGATTCACCCCTATGGTCCTTTGTCTGTGGTGTGTGTGTGTTTCTGGAAATGCCCTCCAGCCAGGCTCTCTCCTCTTGCCAGTGTTGGTGTTTATGGTTAAGATTCCAGACAATAGCCAGAATAGAGTTACAGCACCATAAATACATTTGATTTTTATTTCACCTTTATTTAACCAGGTAGGCCAGTTGAGAACAAGTTCTCATTTACACCTGCAACCTGGTCAAGATAAAGCAAAGCAGTGCAACGT
>NC_092148.1:67251850-67276850 GCF_045791955.1 Oncorhynchus clarkii lewisi
GTGAGTCAGAGGGACGGGGGGAAGAGAGAGGGAGAGATAGGGGGATGTGGGGTAAACAGAGAGACAGAGTGAGTCAGAGGGATGGGGGAAGAGAGAGGGGGATGTGGGGTAAACAGAGAGACATAGTGAGTCAGAGGGACGGGAAAGAGAGAGGGAGAGATAGGGGGATGTGGGGTAAACAGAGAGACAGAGTGAGTCAGAGGGATGGGGGAAGAGAGAGGGAGAGATAGGGGGATGTGGGGTAAACAGAGAGACAGAGTGAGTCAGAGGGACGGGAAAGAGAGAGGGAGAGATAGGGGGATGTGGGGTAAACAGAGAGACAGAGTGAGTCAGAGGGATGGGGAAAGAGAGAGGGAGAGATAGGGGATGTGGGTGTATGTGGGGTAAACAGAGAGACAGAGTGAGTCAGAGGGATGGGGGAAGAGAGAGGGAGAGATAGGGGGATGGGGGGTAAACAGAGAGACAGAGTGAGTCAGAGGGATGGGGGAAGAGAGAGGGAGAGATAGGGGGATGTGGGTGTATGTGGGGTAAACAGAGAGACAGAGTGAGTCAGAGGGATGGGGGAAGAGAGAGGGAGAGATAGGGGGATGTGGGGTAAACAGAGAGACAGAGTGAGTCAGAGGGATGGTTGAAGAGAGAGGGAGAGATAGGGGGATGTGGGGTAAACAGAGAGACAGAGTGAGTCAGAGGGATGGGGGAAGAGAGAGGGAGAGATAGGGGGATGTGGGGTAAACAGAGAGACAGAGTGAGTCAGAGGGACGGGGGGAAGAGAGAGGGAGAGATAGGGGGATGTGGGGTAAACAGAGAGACAGAGTGAGTCAGAGGGATGAGGGAGAGATAGGAGGATGTGGGGTAAACAGAGAGACAGAGTGAGTCAGAGGGATGGGGGAAGAGAGAGGGAGAGATAGGGGGATGTGGGGTAAACAGAGAGACAGAGTGAGTCAGAGGGATGGTTGAAGAGAGAGGGAGAGATAGGGGGATGGGGGTAAACAGAGAGACAGAGTGAGTCAGAGGGATGAGGGAAGAGAGAGGGAGAGATAGGGGGATGTGGGGTAAACAGAGAGACAGAGTGAGTCAGAGGGATGGGGGAAGAGAGAGGGAGAGATAGGGGGATGTGGGGTAAACAGAGAGACAGAGTGAGTCAGAGGGATGGTTGAAGAGAGAGGGAGAGATAGGGGGATGTGGGGTAAACAGAGAGACAGAGTGGGTCAGAGGGATGGGGGAAGAGAGAGGGAGAGATAGGGGGATGTGGGGTAAACAGAGAGACAGAGTGAGTCAGAGGGATGGGGGGAAGAGAGAGGGAGAGATAGGGGGATGTGGGGTAAACAGAGAGACAGAGTGAGTCAGAGGGATGGGGGAAGAGAGAGGGAGAGATAGGGGGATGTGGGGTAAACAGAGAGACAGAGTGAGTCAGAGGGATGGGGGAAGAGAGAGGGAGAGATAGGGGGATGTGGGGTAAACAGAGAGACAGAGTGAGTCAGAGGGACGGGGGGAAGAGAGAGGGAGAGATAGGGGGATATGGGTGTATGTGGGGTAAACAGAGAGACAGACAGAGATGTTGTGATAAACAGCAGGACGTGATTCTATCTGAGTCACAGTGAGACAGCGCTTATAACCCTGAGGTTTTACCAGGCCTATACACCACTCGGAGCAGAATGATATGCTGTCTTGTTTAGCAGCATGTCCACATGAAAACGATGGTAGTGTCCCGAACGGATAAATACGTTACGACATGTGCTCATGGCACTGGCCCATTTCCAACAGAGTTTACACTGGGGATGGAACAGGGCTGGAGTGGAAGAAACGGTGGCTTGAACGCTGGGCAACGACAAACAGCAAATATTGTAAAAGCTAATGTTTACTTCGCAAATACAGTGCCTTGCAAAAGTATTCATCCCCCTTGGCATTTTTCCTATTTTGTTGCTTTACAACCTGTAATTTAAATTGAATTTTATTTGGATATCATGTAATGGAGAGAAACAAAATAGTCCAAATTGATGAAAAAAAAAAAAAAACTTATTTCAAAAAATTCTAAACAATAAAAGAATGAGAAAATGGTGCATGCATATGTATTCACCACATTCACCACCAAGATCTGGAGCAGCCAACCTTCAGAAGTCACATAATTATTTAAACAAAGTGCACCTGTGAGCAATCTAAGTGTCACATGATCTGTCACATGATCTCAGTATATATACACCTGATCTGAAAGTCCACAGAGTCTGCAACACCACTAAGCAAGGGGCACCATGAAGACCAAGGAGCTCTCCAAACAGGTCAGGGACAAAGTTGTGGAGAAGAACAGATCAGGGTTGGGTTATACAAAAATATCCCAAACTTTGAACATCCCACGCAGCACCATTAAAACCATTATACTTTAAAAAAAAAGATTATGGCACCACAACAAACCTGCCGCTCACCAAAACTCACAGACCAGGCAAGGAGGGAATTAATCAGAGAGGCAACAAAGAGACCAAAGAACACACTGGACGAGCTGCAAAGCTCCACAGCGGAGATTGGAGTATCTGTCCATAGTACCACTTTAAGCCGTACATTCCATAGAGTTGGGCTTTACGGAAGAGTGGCCAGAAAAAAGCCATTGTTTAAAGAAAAAAATAAGCAAACATGTTTGGTGCACGCCAAAAGGCATGTGGGAGACTCCCCAAACATATGGAAGAAGGTACTTTGGTCAGATGAGACTAAAATTGAGCTTTTGGCCATCAAGGAAAACGCTATGTCTGGCGCAAACCCAACACTTCTCATTACCCCGAGAAAACCACCCACCATCCACAGTGAAGCATGGTGGTGGCAGCATCATGCTGTGGGTGTCACGACTCCGACCGAAGGTGGCTCCACTTCCCGTTCGGGTGGCGCTCGGCGGTCGTCGTCGCCGACCTACTAGCTTATTTTCTCCCCCTCCTTTATGTGTTTATTGATTACACCTGTTTTGAATTGGTTGTAATTAGTTGGGCTTTATTAGTCAGCCCGTTTCTTTGTGCGGTATTGATTATTGTAACCCTGGTGTTTGCTACAGACGTAAGTGTTTGTGTATCTAGTGCTAGACTGTTTTCGTTCCCTGTGTCTGGGGCATTTTGTTTGAGCACCCGTAAGTGGGGTGGCCGTGGTTCACCGTGTGTGCATTATAGTAGCACTTTATTGAACTCTCTGCTTTCCTGCCCTGATTTCACCCTCACAACACCCAGGACCTTACAGTGGGGATGTTTTTCATCGACAGGGACTGGGAAACACTCTCAAGTTTTGTGATTTTTTTTTTGTTGTCTTATTTCTTGTTTGTTTCACAATAAAAAATATTTTGCGTCTTCAAGTGGTAGGCATGTTGTGTAAATTAAATGATACAAACCCACCAAAAAATGGTGTTAAAACAACCCTCATCAGTATGAAAGGGGATTTACCAATCTCTAAATTAGACGAGTCCCAATGTGCTATTACACAACGGCTAGATGATTACTGTGTCTGTAAGACATCACTAGTCAATTTCAAACAAATAAAACTGTTAGGAAACATGGCATTGAGATCTGAAAATAACATCTGTGTGTGTGGTCACATCATTAAGAGCACGGTCGTTAAGGGTTCTAGAAGTGGTTTATAACTCTGACCACATGACCGCAACCACAGTCTACTCTGCTCAGACACTTCAACAATACAACATGTCTGGCAAAAGATCAGTTACTTGATTTTACTTTCCAAGATCACTCTCTCCTCCTCTACTTCTCTACGGCTCCTCCGGGGCCATAGAGACTGATTGATAGTGAACCCTGACCCCTCTCCCTGTGTGATGTCAGAGGTCAGTGAGGCATCAGTTTGGGGTCAGGAGCACTGGGGTGTGAAACACTCTGTCAGCAGCAGCACGTGTGGATGGACACACACACACACACACACACACACACACACACACACACACACACACACACACACACACACACACACACACACACAGCTGCTGAGGGGAGTGCAGAAAAACAGAGATCCATCAAGTCTTTGTTCATCTCTCCCTCTACCACTCCTATACTGTACCTCCTTCTCCTCATTCATCTCTTCCTCTACCACTCCTTTACCTCCTTCTCCTCATTCATCTCTCCCTCTACCACTCCTCTACCTCCTTCTCCTCATTCATCTCTCCCTCTACCACTCCTATACTGTACCTCCTTCTCCTCATTCATCTCTTCCTCTACCACTCCTTTACCTCCTTCTCCTCATTCATCTCTCCCTCTACCACTCCTCTACCTCCTTCTCCTCATTCATCTCTCCCTCTACCACTCCTATACTGTACCTCCTTCTCCTCATTCATCTCTCCCTCTACCACTCCTCTACCTCCTTCTCCTCATTCATCTCTCCCTCTACCACTCCTATACTGTACCTCCTCCTCCTTCATTCATCTCTCCCTCTACCACTCCTCTACCCCTTCTCCTCATTCATCTCTCCCTCTACTACTCCTATACTGCACCTCCTTCTCCTCTTTCATCTCTCCCTCTACCACTCCTCTACCTCCTTCTCCTCATTCATCTCTCCTTCTACCACTCCTATACCATACCTCCTTCTCCTCATTCATCTCTCCCTCTACCACTCCTATACTGCACCTCCTTCTCCTCATTTATCTCTCCCTCTACCACTCCTCTACCTCCTTCTCCTCATTCATCTCTCCTTCTACCACTCCTATACTGTACCTCCTTCTCCTCATTCATCTCTCCCTCTACCACTCCTCTACCTCCTTCTCCTCATTCATCTCTCCTTCTACCACTCCTATACTGCACCTCCTTCTCCTCTTTCATCTCTCCCTCTACCACTCCTCTACCTCCTTTTCCTCATTCATCTCTCCCTCTACCACTCCTCTACCTCCTTCTCCTCATTCATCTCCCCCTCTACCACTCCTCTACCTCCTTCTCCTCATTCATCTTTCCCTCTACCACTCCTATACTGTACCTCCTTCTCCTCATTCATCTCTTCCTCTACCACTCCACTACCTCCTCCTCCTCATTCATCTCTCCCTCTACCACTCATATACTGTACCTCCTTCTCCTCATTCATCACGGCACACCATTAATAGCCCAGTTATACTCATCTACATGACACTCTACCATTACCCATATTCCTTAACATGGGGGAGTTGGGCATAAAATCTCTCGTTGCACATGTAGTAAGTTGGCCTGCATGTGGAGAGTTGTAGCATTGAGTGGTTTATCAGCTGGTAGGTAAGCCAGGCAGATTGGAGAAGAGTTTAGCCCCCTATAGCAGGAAGAACACACAACGACATTACCTGGGGTGACACACACACATACTTGCGTCCACACATACTATACACACAAATACAGACACACACACACTCTTTAGACCACCTAGGGAGACAGATGTAAAGTTCATGGTTCATGGTTTAATTCAGGTCTGTGTGGAATCCGCTGAGTCTGAGTGACAGTAGAGAGAAAGAGCACAGACATGCTCTACAGATTACACATGTAAGCATCACCTAGCATCCCTTACGCACACCTACAGCACACACAGTATATACTCAGATATTCACACTCAAATGTGGAAGAACATACACACGCTCCAGACATAAACCAAATATGAAGAGGTGTTCATATCAACAGAACACACAGACACTAAAGACTAAATGAATGGTTTATGCATCTTCACACAGCAGATCAATTCAAGTATTTACACCTGGATCTCGCAGCTAGCTAGCTGCTATCCGAGTGACTGTTGCTTACGTCGGTTCCGGAGCAAACATCAATTATTCCGGAGCTAGTCAGCTGTAGTGTTCCATCAACCACTCCTGGGATACAATCACCTATCCGGACCCGTTTTATTTTCTTGGGTCACTGTAACTATATCTATTTTGCCAATTGGATTTGTCCCCTCTACCAAACGGAACCCCACTAATCTACGCACGAGGTGGCTAAAAACAGACTGCCAGCTTGCTACCGATGGCCCGGCTAGCTGTCTGAATCGCTGTGACCCCAACCAACCTCACTACTCACACAACCCTTATGATCACTCGGCTAAGCATGCCTCTCCTTAATGTCAATATGCCTTGTCCATTGCTGTTCTGGTTAATGTTTATTGGCTTATTTCACTGTAGAGCCTCTAGGCCTGCTCATTATACCTTATCCAACCTCTCAGTTCCACCACCCACACATGCGATGACATCACCTGGTTTCAATGATGTTTCTAGAGACAATATCTCTCTCATCATCACTCAATGCCAAAGTTTACCTCCACTGTATTCACATCCTACCATACCTTTGTCTGTACATTATACATTGAAGCTATTTTATCGCCCCTAGAAACCTCCTTTTACTCTCTGTTCCAGATGTCCTAGACGACCAATTCTCATAGCTTTTAGCCCTTATCCTACTCCTCCTCTGTTCCTCTGGTGATGTAGAGGTGAATCCAGGCTCTGCAGTGCCTAGCTTCACTCCTATTCCCCAGGCGCTCTCTTTTGATGACTTCTGTAACCGTAATAGCCTTGGTTTCATGCATGTTAACATTAGAAGCCTCCTCCCTAAGTTTGCTTTATTCACTGCTTTAGCATACTCTGCCAACCCGGATGTCCTAGCCGTGTCTGAATCCTGGCTTAGGAAGACCACCAAAAACTCTGAAATCTCCATCCCTAACTACAACATTTTCAGACAAGATAGAACGGCCAAAGGGGGCGGTGTTGCAATCTACTGCACAGTTAGCCTACAGAGTTATGTCCTACTATCCAGGTCTGTACCCAAACAATTTGAACTTCTACTTTTAAAAATCCAACTCTCTAAAAACAAGTCTCTCACTGTTGCCGCCTGCTATAGACCACCCTCTGCCCCCAGCTGTGCTCTGGACACCATATGTGAACTGGTTGCCCCCCATCTATCTTCAGAGCTCGTGCTGCTAGGTGACCTAAACTGGAACATACTTAACACCCCAGCCATCCTACAATCCAAGCTTGATGCCCTCAATCTCACACAAATGATCAATGAACCTACCAGGTACCACCCCAAAGCCGTAAACACGGGCACCCTCATAGATATCATCCTAACCAACTTGCCCTCTAAATACACCTCTGCTGTCTTCAACCAAGATCTCAGCGATCACTGCCTCATTGCCTGCATCTGTAATGGATCAGCGGTCAAGCGACCTCCACTCATCACTGTCAAACGCTCCCTGAAACACTTCAGCGAGCAAGAAATTCTAATCGACTTGGCCCGGGTATCCTGGAATGATATTGACCTCATCCCGTCAGTAGAGGATGCCTGGTTATTTTTTTTAAATGCGTTCCTCACCATCTTAAATATGCATGCCCCATTCAAGAAATTTAGAACCAGGAACAGATATAGCCCTTGGTTCTCTCCAGACCTGACTGCCCTTAACCAACACAAAAACAAGAAATTTAGAACCAGGAACAGATATAGCCCTTGGTTCTCTCCAGACCTGACTGCCCTTAACCAACACAAAAACATCCTATGGCGTTCTGCATTAGCATCGAACAGCCCCCATGATATGCAACTTTTCAGGGAAGTCAGAAACCAATATATACAGGCAGTTTGAAAAGCCAAGGCTAGTTTTTTCAAGCAGAAATTTGCCTCCTGCAACACAAACTCTAAAAGGTTCTGGGACACTGTAAAGTCCATGGCCAAACCCACTGGCTCCAGGTCATCTACAAGAAGTATACACCTCCTGGTCACCCAGCTGCCCAATGCACTGAGGATAGGAAACTCTGTCAGCCATGCTTTCCACCTGGCTACCCCAACCCCTCCTTTGCACCCCATTATTTGTATTTCTACTTTGCACATTCTTCCACTGCAAATCTACCATTCCAGTGTTTTACTTGCTATACTGTATTTACTTCGCCACCATGGCCCTTTTTTTTTGCCTTTACCTCCCTTATCTCACCTCATTTGCTCACATCGTATATAGACTTATTTTTCTACTGTATTATTGACTCTATGTTTGTTTACTCCATGTGTAACTCTGTGTTGTTGTATGTATCAAACTGCTTTGCATTATCTTGGCCAGGTCACAATTCTAAATGAGAACTTGTTCTCAACTTGCCTACCTGGTTAAATAAAGGTGAAATAAATTTTAAAAATTCAAGTTTAGCTAAAGCTAACAGAACATGGTTTCATGTGTTTAACTGACATGTTCTATCTCTATGATGGCACGTATACCAACCTCTAACCAAATTTCACCAAAACACTACCAGCAACCAAGCCAGCTCGTGCACCAGAACCATGGCTTTGGTTGTCCGAGGCATCAGTATGTCAGGTCTCAGATCAGGAAGGGAATGTTAGTATCATGCCAACTTAGCAAATTTGCTACATTTAGAAAGATATAATACAACTACACTGGATAGACCAGAACCTATAATAGTCTCTGCTTCTTACCTTGACCAGAAACATGTTGTAGCAGCACAGTGTCCAGTTTACTAAATCTATCTCTGTCTCTCATTCTTCTCCCATTCAGGAGTCAGTGTTGGTAATGCTGCCCGAGGGAACCAGTAATCCAGTCTTAACCCTAACACTGATTACCAGTGTCCAGTCCACTGGGTCTATGTGGAAACGTAGAGTTTAAGTCTATAAGATGTAACCTTCTCCCAGTCATCTCCCATTCAGGAGAGGTAGTCTAGTGTTTCTTAGTCAGTGTTCGTCTTACTGCCACAGTGGCCTCAGTAATCCAGTGGGTAGACTAACCAAAAGTGACTGACTAAATGTTCTGGGTCAGATCATAATTCTGGCAGGCAACCCAAAGCCTGAATCAGGCCATGTTGATGACGGGTCAAAACCGGTCAGTACCTCAGTACCGGACGGCTGATTTGGTGGGATCCAGTTATTCTATTCTGCTGAGTCTGACTGACTGAGATCTGGAGAGTAGTATGTGTGTGTGTGTGTGTGTGTGTGTGTGTGTGTGTGTGTGTGTGTGTGTGTGTGTGTGTGTCTGTCTGTCTGTCTGTCTGTGTGTGTGTTCCATAGTTTCCCTAATACAGAGACCTCTGGGGAAGTGTTGTTGTCAATATCAATATCAGCACCCCTCAACAACCTCTTCACACAGTATGGAGTAGTACGGTGTTTGGAAAAGAGAGCAAACCCTTACAAAACATGATTGCATTTTTGAAACTGCAGTAAAAGTGCAGTAACTGCAGTCAACTGTGGTATTTTGGACATAGTAATTGCAAGATAACTGCAGTGTACTTCAGTTGAACTGCAGTTATACTGCACTCTAACTGCAGTTACACAGCAAAACTACTGCAGTAAAAGTGCAGTAACTGCAGTCAACTGTGGTATTTTGGACGCAGTAATAAAACAATAACTGCAGATACACTGCAGTTTAACTGCACTCTGACTACAATCTTTTTTTGTAGGGGAACGGCCTGATCTATTCCTGTTTTCAGTCTAAAGCCTCTTAAGCACCTGTTAGTGTCTCAGGCCTCTTACTGATAATCAGACACACTGGGTCAGTAGGGGTTACAGTCTGCTGTCCTGATAGGGACAAACTCACACCGATTCAGTGGGACTTTAGTCAGTGGAGGCGAAAACCTCCTCAGTGAATTTCATAAAAATAAAATAGTGAAACATAAAAAAAGTTCAAACTATGCTAAATACTGTATATTAACTTCAACAAATAGTTGATTAAAACACATTGTGTGCAAACATTGTTTGCAAACATTGTTTGCGTGTGAGTTCCTGTGCTGTGTGTTTTGGCTTTCGTTGTGGATTGCATAGGTGATTACGGGTCTCGTCCCGTGTGTTAATTATTGTGTGCGTGTTATTTATTTGAGATACTCCTCGCTCCTTTGTTTGGGTTTCAACCCTGTGTTTTGTTATATGTTCGTTTCGTCTTCGTCCCTGCTGGAATGTTGGAGTATAATAAAAAAAACGATTATGTCTTCCTGCGCCTGTCTTCGAATAATTTATGCCAGCATGACAAGTAGCCTCAACGGTAGTCTGTAGGCTACCACAAGGGTGTAGCCAAAGGACAGCTACCTTGTGATTCTCACACCCTTTCATTGACTTACACAGTAATTATGACAACTTCCAGAGGACGTCCTCCAACCTATCAAAGCTCTTGCAGCACGAACTGACATGTTGTCCACCCAATGAAAGGATCAGAGGATGAATCTAGTACTGAACGCATACTACAGATAGCTTGCACTGCAGTGCATGCAATATGGTGAGTAGTTGACTCAAAGAGAGAGAAAGAAGGCCTCCTGAGTGATCTAAGGCATTGCACCGCAGTGCTAGCTGTGCCACTAGAGAGCCTGGTTCGAGTCCAGGCTCTGTCGCAGTCGGCCACGACCGGGAGACCCATGGGGCGGTACACAATTTGGGTTACGGTAGGGTTTGGCTGGCAGGGATGTTCTTGTCCCATCACGCACTAGTGACTCCTATGGAGTGCCGGGTGCAATGTACGCTGACACAGTCGCCAGGTGCTTCCTCTGACACATTGGTGCGGCTGGCTTCCAGGTTAAGCGGGCGTTGTGTCAAGAAGCAGCTTGACACTGGGTTGTGTTTCGAAGGATGCACGGCTCTCGACCTTCACCTCTCCCGAGTCTGTACAAGACAAGACCATAACTACCAATTGGATACCACAAAATTGGGGAGAAAAAGGGGTAAAAAAAGAGAGAGAAAGACAAAAAAAACTTAAAAAATGAAGTAGAAGCTAGAGAGAGAGCTATATATGTATATATTTCACTTTAACTTACTTAGTACTCTGTACTTAAACACGCGGCTCAAACAGTGAGGGATGCTATGTTACCTAGCTGGCTATAGCTAACCAACACTGGAACTCTTCCAAGTCAAGGTAAGCTTTTGGTTTTATTAATTTATTGCCACTGGGGCCCGCTGGTGTAACTGCTAAACTAATTGCTAACTGTGCACTGTATTTTATGATGTAATGGTTTTATCAACACGTTAGTTCTAGTAGCTATGTTGACTTGATGTTAGCTAATATGGTGACAAAGATGTAGGCTGGGTGTAGCGGTTATGATATGAAGGTTTGGCTTGGAAATTTTTTTTATTTTATTTTTTATTTGCCTGGTCAGACAGCTGATGTGTTGTGCACTGAGTCCATAAGTAAAGGGAATAGGTGAGAGGAGGATAGCGTGTAGATATGTGGCGGTCGATGCCGTTTAATATGAGGGAGGACAATATTTTTTTTTACAGCACATTGGATAACTGTCATTCATATTCCATTCACCCAGCTCAATGTAACATTGATAGGTTTAGGCTACTCTATTATACTCAAAGTTTCCCTTTACCCATCATGAGGTTGCTACAACCTAGCCTAAAAATAAAAGTTTACAACATAGGTGCACAGGTTGAGATAAATTTTTGTGAACAAGGTGACAGACATTGACACATTCAATACTGCCTTGCGCAATCTTGCCTTAATCTAGATGATCTAGTGTGTAATCATTAGTCCAACAGTTGCAAAAAATAGTTTTTATTGGACAAATTCAGATATGTTTATCCCTGTTTTATTCTGTTTGCTTCTGTTTGCTTCTGTTGCAGAAACCTTTTTCAACAGAATAGGCAAAATGAATACACCCCCGAACACAAGCAAACACAGTTCACTTTCATAGCAGCCACATCGTTGTATAATTCCTTATCGCAGCAATGCCCTCTCCACCTCTGACATTTTCCCTTCGCTTGTGGACTTCAGTGCACAACACACCAGCTGTCACAGATTTTAGATGTATTTTCTTTGAATAGGATGTATTTTCTTGAATCAGCTATTGAGAGATATTGAGAGCTAATGCATGTTTCATTCTGAAAGCTCACCTCTCCCACCAATGCTGACCAAAGTTGATGGTTGGGCACTTCTACCTGTGTACAGTGGATTCGGAAAGTATTCAGACCACTTTTTCTGCATTTTGTTACGTTACAGCCTTAGCCTAAAATTGATTAAATAAAAAAATGTCCTCATCAATCCACACACATCAATAATGACAAAGTGAAAACAGGTTTATAGAAATACCTTATTTACATAAGTATTCATACTCTTTGCTGTGAGAATTGAAATTGAGCAGAGGTTCATCCTGTTTCCACTGATCATCCTTCAGAGCAAAAACCAAGCCATGAGGTCCAAGGAAATGTCTGTAGAGCTCCGAGACAGAATTGTGTCGAGGCACAGATCTGGGAATGGGTACAAAACATTTCTGCAGCATTGAAGGTCCCCAAAAACACAGTGGCTTCCATCATTCTTAAATGGAATAAGTTTGGAACCACATAGACTCTTCCTATTGCTGGCCGCCCAGCCAAACTTTGCAACCTTGGGAGAGAGACCTTGGTCTGGGATGTGACCAAGAACTCAATGGTCACTCTGACAGAGCTCCAGAGTTCCTATGTGGAGATGGGAGAACCTTCCAGAAGGACAACCATCTCTGCAGCACTCCAACAATCAGACCTTTGTGGTAGAGTGGCCAGACGGAAGCCACTTCTCAGTAAAAGGCACATGACAGCCTGCTTGACTCAGACCATGAGAAATAAGATTCTCTGGTCTGATGAAACCAAGATTTGACACTTTGGCCTGAATGTCAAACATCACATCTGGATGAATCCTGGCACCATCCCTACGGTGAAGCATGGTGGTGGCAGCATCATGCTGTGGGGATGTTTTTCAGTGGCAGGGACTGGAAGACTAGTCAGGATAGAGGGAAAGATGAACGGAGCAAAGTACAAAGTACCTGCTCCAGAGTGCTCAGGACCTCAGACTGGTTCACCTTCCAACAGGACAACAAACCTAAGCACACAGCCAGGACAATGCAGGAGTTTCTGAATGTTCTTGAGTTGCCCAGCCAGAACCTGTACATTAACACAATCGAACATCTCTGGAGAGACCTGAAAATAGCTGTGCAGTGACGCTCCCCATCCAACCTGACAAAGCTTGAGAGGATCTGCAGAGAAGAATGGGAGAAACTCCCCAAATACAGGTGTGCCAAACTTGTACCGTCAAACCCAAGAAGACTCGAGGATGTAATCGCTGTCAAAGGTGCTTCAACAAAGTCTTGAGTAAAGGGTCTGAATAATTATGCAAATGTCGTATTTCCGGTTAAAATGTTTTATAAATCTAAAAACCTGTTTCTGCTTTGTCGTTATGGGGTATTGTGTGTTGATTGATGAGGGAAAAAAATATTTAATACATTTTAGAAATTGGCTGTATTGTAACAAAATGTGGAAAAAGTGAATGGATATGAATGCACTGTATCACCTTTATTGTTGGATGGGGAGTTGAAAATGGAAATATGGAAGAGGAAGACAAGGAATTGCCAGTAATGATGGAGAACCAGGAACTGCAGACACACAGTGCAACACCACAACACTTATTAAATAAGACTTGGCATAAGATCTTCTCTAAGCATTACAGGGATATGACTGTGAATATATTAAGCAACACCTCCCCCATAAGCATTCCTGTTTCTTCTAAAGATGTTATATCCTTGTATTGCTACTGCTGTATTATGAAATTAATTATCTAACTGAGTCGCAGAAATGGCTAATATATGTACTGTATGTTATCTGATAGTAAGTTATTGATTTCATTAACCTTATTTCTAAGGCTACATTTATTAATATGGGCTATTTTCAGCTATTTCCTGGGTAGCTTATCAGAGATAGACACAATATGGAAAATAGCAAACAAAGCCAGACAAAAAAAAATATACAGCAGTCCATGAATCAGTTGGTGTGTGTGTGCCGCGGGGTTGAAGCTACGAACCCATAGGCTTGGCTTGCTCATCCCTTCCAGACTTTTTGGAAGGAGAGTGGACAATGAGCCTGTTATTGTGGATGTTAACAATATCCCCACGTGCTCTGGCAGCTTTCCTGGCTGGGATCAGTTCTTTCCTCTTCTGGCATACCGTTTCAGGATTGTCCTTATTCAGGAAGATGTACGCTTTTATCAAGTTCTTGGCTCTTTCCATAACAGCTAACTTGTCCTTGAACATTAGGAACTTGACCACTATCGGCCTGGGCCTGTCACCTGGGCCGGTGGTGGGTTTTCCAGTTCTGTGGGCACGCTTGACCTCAATCTTCCTGTGGTCCGTCTTCAGTGTTTCCGAGAACATTTCCCTCACTTTGTCCTCAGACTCCATCCAGGTCTTGTGGTGATTCTGCAACTCCGTCCACAACCCTGTTGTTCAGCCTTGATTGTCCCTTGAGTTAATCTGGATTCTCCTTCATTGTTATCATGGACATACATAACTGATATCCTCTCTAAATGACTTAGGGATTGCTGTCATCTTGCCGTTCTCCTGTTTAAACCCATCGAGCTGACCCTGGGAGAACTTCAAACTGTTCACCTGATCCTGGACCTCTCTGGTCTGGTCGTCCATTATTTTATTAGTTGACTCCACCAGTATTTGGACAAAACACTTGAAGCTATTTTCTTGTTGTTGTAACTGCTTGAATAACTATTTGTGTTTGTTTAAAATATCCTTCACCTGTGATAGAGTGACATCATTGTCCAATCTTCCATCTGCTTTGGTCTTTGTCATGGTAGCAACGTAGGTTACACTGTTACTCCTCGCAGTTACAGACACGGCAGGTCTCAGGGAATATTAAAAACAACAACAACAACCAGCAGGGATCTAGACAGCCAAAAGCCCATGGCAGATGCTTAATCCCAATCGCCATCTTTGTCCACAATGCTGAAACTTACTTGAAGGTAACAGCGTTCACTGTTGCCCATGGTTTCCACGTAATCTCCCGACGTCTTCACACATGGATGGACGTCAAATACTGACTTGTATGACTGACTTGTATTACGGGTGACCTGGCTGGAAATGCTTGCGTGCTATCTAACTCAACATAGCAGTACAAAATAATAATAAAATAATAAATAAAATATAACAAGTAATCAGAGGAAGGTAGTAATTATAGTAGCAAGACTGATAGGTACACAATAGGATATACAGTGTAAATGATGAATATGTCAAGTTTGACCGTGTTGCAAACATTAAGTGGGCAGCATATTGGTCACACAGTTGATTAAGTCGTATATAATAGAACAGCAGCATTAACTGTGCGTGAGTATGTGTGTTTGTGTGTGTTGATGTGTGTGTGTGAGTATGTGTGTTTGTGCTTGTACGTGTGTGTTGATGTGCGGTTTTGTGTGTCTGCTTGTGTGTAAAGATTTGATGTGTGGAGAATCCTTGCAAACAGTCTCTAATGTGCAGATATTGTCCTTCGTCATATGAGGGGAGGAGGGTAAGGTTTCCTCCCTCACTACCTCATCCCCACTGCAGTGGAGGTCACCTTTATGTGAAGTCACACACGCACACACAAACACAAACACACATGCGCACGCACATGCACACGCACGCACACACACACACACACACACACACACACACACACACACACACACACACACACACACACACACACACACACACACACACACACCTGCAAACACACACCTTTGCCACCTTTTTGCCACCTTCTCTAACTCTGTCAGCGATAAACAGACTTTGTCTCTGTCTGCCCTACATACACGCAAGCACAACTCTCACTTGTGTATGTAAGGCAGTGAGCAGACAGAGTGTGTGTGTGTGTAAGGCAGTGAGCAGACAGAGTGTGTGTGTGTGTAAGGCAGTGAGCAGACAGAGTGTGTGTGTGTGTAAGGCAGTGAGCAGACAGAGTGCGACGGAGGCATATTTCTGAGGCTGGTAGAAAGGTACCAGAGTGAGTCACGCTCCTGCATTTTCTGCCCCAGTAAACTTAGCCCACACAAACAGACCTTCAGGGTACAATAAATGCATTACCTGATTTTCTAACACTAATATACACATTTGAACTCTGCCTATGGCTAAGAAAATACAGAACTCAGTACAGCTACATAATCCATAGCCTGGACACACACACTATTACATACACTATCACATACACTATCACATACACTATCACATACACTATCACAAACACTATCACATACACTATCACATACACTATCACATACACTATCACAAACACTATCACATACACTATCACATACACTATCACACACACTATCACACACACTATCACATACACTATCACACACACTATCACACACTATCACATACACTATCACATACACTATCACATACACTATCACATACACTATCACACACACTATCACACACACTATCACATACACTATCACACACACTATCACACACACTATCACATACACTATCACACACACTATCCCATACACTATCCCATACACTATCAGATACACTATCACATACACTCACCCTCCAGAGACACACACACTATCACACACACTATCACATACACTCACCCTCCTGAGACACACACACTATCACATACACTATCACATACACTCACCCTCCCAAGACACACACACTATCACATACACTCACCCTCCCGAGACACACACACAGGCCACCCCCGACCCAAATTTGGGTCGTGTGTGTTTACACATGTGTTCAATGGTAAAAAATGTATGAACATGTTACATATTTAATCTGTATTTAGATGGGATGTGGAGGGAAATGGAGTAAACATGATGCTAACTCCAGGGGGTCCAGGGGAACATGGGAGAGCAGGGTTACCACAGGAGGGAGAGAGACTGTCTGTCCTGTATTCCTATCATATCCCTGTCATTCCTCTTTATCGATCCTACATGGATCTGTTGGCTGTCATAATACCACTGCAGCCCCTAATACTATCACTGTCTGAATAGAATATAATAAACTGGACGTTCATTTTCTCCTTCAAAACTCTGTCAGGCCCACACTGCCCAGTGCCCACACCTGTACACACCTATCAGTCATACAAAACAACACCCGCTCCCCAAAAGATATTACCCCCCCAATTCAAACTATAAAGCTTGTGCACCTGTACCCCAAGCCTCCCAGCCCTAAGGCACAGTGAGGAGACACACCTGATTTACCATGTGAGAGGATGCAGCTCCCCCTCAGTCAATAACTGAATCATCACGTTTTGTCACCAAAGACCCTTATAACACCCACCACTGTGACCTGTACGCTCTAGTCGGATGGCCCTCGCTACATATTCGCCGCCAGACCCATTGGCTCCAGGTCATCTATAAGTCTATGCTAGGTAAAGCTCCGCCTTATATCAGCTCACTGGTCATGATAACAACACCCACCCATAGCATGCGCTACAGCATGTATATGTCACTGGTCATCCCCAAAGCCAACACCTACTTTGGCCACCTTTTCTTCCAGTTCTCTGCTGCCAATTACTGGAACAAATTGCAAAAATCACTGAAGCTGGAGATTTATATTTCCCTCACTAATTTTAAACATCAGCTATCTGAGCAGCTAACCGATCACTGCAGCTGTACATAGCCATCTGTAAATCGCCCACCCAATCCACCTACCTCATCCCCATATTGTTTTTTAAAACTTTTCTGCTCTTTTGCACACCAGTATTTCTACTTGCACATCAACTCATCTATCACTCCAGTGTTAATCTGCTAAACTGTAATTACTTCACTACTATGGCCTATTTATTGCCTTTCCTCCTCACGCCATTTGCACACGCAGTATATAGACTTTTTCTTTCTTCTATTGTGTTATTGACTGTTCGCTTGTTCATTCCATGTGTAACTCTGTGTTGTTGTTTGTGTTGCACTGCTTTGCTTTATCTTGGCCAGGTCACAGTTGTAAATGAGAACTTGTTCTTATCTAGCTTACCTGGTAAACAAAGGTTAAATAAATTAAAAATGAAATTAAAAATCACGACATCATCGCTCCATCTCACCACTATCCATCAGCTCCATCAATCAATCAATCAAATGTATTTATACATCAGCTGATGTCACAAAGTGCTGTACAGAAACCCAGCCTAAAACCCCAAATAGCAAGCAATGCTGGTGTAGAAGCTCTACTATCCATCTCTTTCTCAAGAATGCATGTGGTAACCCAACCCAAACCCTGCTGACCGATACACCCCTTCCCACCCCAGGCAGACCACTAACGTTACCCTGCTGTACTGAAACCATTGTCCTAACGTTACCCTGCTGTACTGAAACCGTTGTCCTAACATTACCCTGCTGTACTGAGGACCAAAGCCCAGAGAGGAACAGGGAGAGGATAAAGGAAGCGAATGGAGAGACTGGGGGAAGGAGGAGCCAGGAGGAACAGGGGGAGGGGGAGGGGTACTAGCTCTGACCTAGTAGAGAGGGGGAGGGGGGGGGGGGGGGGGTGAGTCCAGTGTCTCTCCAGTAGACAGGCCTGTCAATCTGTCACTAACACACCCTGTAATTATTATTCAACATACAAACTATAACATATGCTGCATAAACTCTCTCTACTGCTCATCTCTCCTCTTCTCTGTCCCCTCCCACCCTCCAGCATATTTATCTTTTTCTCCCTTTCTTATAGCATATGCTGCACATTCACAGCAGGGGGCGCAGGCAGAGGTCATCAATTAAACATGCAGTAGACACACACACACGCACCTGGTCTCCCTGTTATTTGCCCTGTCATATAGACAGTATAATGACAGATGTGTGTATGCATGTGTGTATGTGTGTGTGTGTGCATGCGTGTGTGTGCATGTGTATGTATGTATGTATGTATGTGTGTGTGTGTGTGTATTGGGGGAGAGATATCTAATAAAAAGCTGTGTTTATTGAGGCCAAACGGGCAATCCACTTGGAGACACAGGACCACAGCTCATTACGAAGTCTGAGCTGAATACAGAGGAAGACCAGGTGATTCCCATTAAACAGCACACTCTACTGGTCAGCATTTGAACTGCTGCTGAGGAGAGGATGGCCCTTTAGAAGAACAAAGACTAAAATATATTTATACCTTAGGAAGACACAACAAGACGTACTTGAACTCAGACATCATTACAGTGAACCTTTTGGCCCTGATGTGGAGACAACGTTGATAATTGCCTCTGACCCAGTTTTCTTCGTAGATGTTTATTCTTTCTGCATGATTATGTGTATGTGTCTGTGTGTATGTGTGTGTATGTGTGTGTGTGTTAGTTGCAACATACATAGACATACACTCACATACACACATACAGCTAATGACCTAGCATCACCGCCTCTAGGAGAGTATGTATCACACAGCTGAATTTTAATAATTAAAAACACACACACACACACACAATTGACACACACACACTATATGATTATTATATGGTCCACAACACAATCACCCACAAAGACAAGCCAATTCACACAACTATGTGATTGCCACACACACACACACACACACACACAAACACACACACACACACACACACACACACACACACACACACACACACACACACACACACACACACACACATAATTAACTGACAGCTGCTCACATCTGGCACACACATGGACACGCACACATAAATGTGATACATAAATGTGATATGTGTTATGTTTAGTAGTTCTACGTGGCAATAATGACAGAGCATAGAGGGTCACCGATACACTTAGAGACATGTAATTGCTCCTCTGAGAAGGGAAGAAGCATCAATCTGGCAATTATACTGAAGAGTTATTTCAACTAAATATTATTAAGTAACTTGATTTTTTTTTCACAACTTTTTGGGCAAATTGTTACTTGAAAATGTTTAGTTGGCCCAAACATATAGCTACAGCTAAAATTCAGTCAATTGAACATGATGTGTTTGTTCAAATTGTCTCATATGTTCATTCAACTACAAATTATTATTTGGCGATCTTCACCCCCCCAAAAGGCTGTGGAACTACAGTGAACAAAAATATAAATGCCACATGTAAAGTGTTGGTCCCATGTTTCATGAGGTGAAATAAAGGATCCCAGAAATGTTCCATACGCACAAAAAGATTATTTCTCTCAAATTTTGTGAACAAATTAGTTTACATTCCTGCTAGTGAGCATTTCTCCTTTTCCAAGATAATCCATCCACCTGACAGGTGTGGCATTTGAAGAAGCTGATTTAAAAGCATGATCATTACACAGATGCAAGCTGTGCTGGGGACAATAAAAGGCCACTTTAAAATGTGAGGTTTTGTCACACAACACAACGCCACAAATGTCTCAGGTTTTGAGGGAGTGTGCAATTAGCATGCTGACTGGAAGAATGTCCACCTGAGCTGTTGACAGAGAATATAATGTTCATTTCTCTACCATAAGCCTCTTCCAATGTCATTTTAGAGAATTTGGCAGTACATTCAACTGGTCTGACAACCGCAGTATGGCGTTGTGTGGGCAAGCGGTTTGTGAGCAGGGTGGGGTTATGGGCAGGCATAAGCTAAGGACAATGAACACAACTGCATTTTATGAATGACAATTTGAATGCACAGAGATACCGTGACAAGATCCTGAGGCCCATTGTCATGCCATTAATGTGCCGCCATTACCTCATGTTTCAGCACGATAATGCACAGCCTCATGCCTTAAGGATCTGTATAGAATTCCTGGAAGCTGAAAATGTCCCAGTTCTTCCATGGCCTGCATACTCACCAAACACCAGACATGTCACCCATTGAGCATGTTTGGGATGCTCTTGATTCGACGTGTACGGCAACGTGTTCCAGATCCCACCAATATCCAGGAACTTTGCACAACCATTGAAGAGGAGTGGGACAACATTCCACAGGCCTGATCAACTCTATGCGACGGAGATGTGTCGCGCTGCATGGGGCAAATGGTGATCCACGCCCCTACCATTTGTTAAGGTATCTGTGACCAACAGATGCATATCTGTATTCCCAGTCTTGTAAAATCCATAGATTAGAGCCTAATGAACTTATTTCAATTGACTGATTGCCTTATATGATCTGTATCTCAGTAAAATCTTTGAAATTGTTTTCAAAGTGCATATTTGACACACTTTGACATACATGATGTCAAATCGATCCCGTTAACGGGATCTCAACCCTAAGAAGTTTTAAGGAGTAACTTTGAAAAATAGTAAAATGCCCCAACCACGTTATATAACTACACAGTAAAAACTATATTGCCTAAATAAGTAAATCAAATCAAAGATGAGAGAATAGTCAGATTAACGGATAAATGACACAGACATGTTGGCGTAGCAGGAAGATCAGAATTCCATAAACTAAGAGGTTGCAAGTATATGCAAGTATAAGTATATGTTAAAAGCACTGCATTTGTGACCAGTTGCACAGACAGGAAGAGGAGAAGGACCGACTTCGGTGGAAGTCGTGACAGGTACAGTGTCTGAGCTCTGGACTGTAAGGGAATATGCAGTATCTCAATCTAATTTTCAATTTTATTTTGTATAGAATCATCAGAATGTTTAGATAGAGTGCTCTAAACTGAACATTACATTTATGTGTCAATATTCCGTATCTCTGTCCTAATGTAGTCCAGTCTGACATATCCAACTACCGGACATATCCATATCTATTAAACTATCCAGCGTTACTGCTTCTGGAATCCTCAGAGTTCCCAAGAAGAGCAACGGGATCATAGCTGCTAGCAAGGAGAGCTGAGTGTCATGGACCACTGCATTGGAACACCCTCCCCACGATACCCTGATCCTCCAGCCCAGCACCTACAGCTCCTCCGCTCATCTCCTTCCTTTTCAGGTCCAGCCCTGCAGCTAGTTTAACATCATCCTTCACATACATAAATATTACACTATTGTGTACTAGTGAGGATGGAGAGATTGAAAGTCCTCAAAGCTCATTCTGTCCCCATTCAACTCAGGATTTGATGCCAACTGCTGCAGTATGGGACTGCTTTCTACTATGCATGTAGTGACGGATTGGGAACAGAAAATGTCCCGGGCAATATTGACACACCGGCACATTTTTTACCTCGAGGAACCCCATTACTAGTCAAATAATTATAGTTTTGTGCAAAACCCTCAATTTCAACAGGCTCAGTAGGCTTAAGAGTGGCACAGCGATCTACGGTACTGCATCTTAGTGCAAGAGGCGTCACTACAGTCCATGGTTTGATTCCAGGCTGAATCACATCCGGCCGTGATTGGGAGTCCCATAACGATGGCACACAATTGGCCCAGCATTGTTCGGGTTTGGCCGGGGTAGGCCGTCATTGTAAATAAGAATTTGTTCTTAACTGACTTTCCTAGTCAAATAAAATACAAATAAAAAAAGATAGACCAGCCCATCTGGCATTTGCCAGAACTGCCGCATGGCTAGTCTGTCGCTGGATGTACAGTATGTATGTCCATCTGTCTACAGTTCTCATAGGTGCAGCGTAAATGTGGAAGGTAGTGGTGTGTGTGACAGAGTTCTGGATGTGTGTGAGATCAATTTCTCCTCTGCTGCATTGGGCAGGAGTGTATGTAAATTATGAATTAGTTATTTGTGCACTTAAGCATAAAAACTGCAGTTGCAAATGCAGTGCATGCTAATATCCCACTCTGCATAAGGATTACAGTGACTGAACACTGAAAAAGGTGCACTACAATGTGTGTTTGTGCGCATGTCAACAACCTGATTTCACAAGATTAATATGGTCTGAAAAGACAAAACATTCTCAGATTTGCAAGACAACATGCAATCAAGGTTAGCAACAGAGTTTATTTTGAGTTTTGCTGTCCTTCTCGTCAGTGGCAGGACATTGTCACCAGGCAAAAAGATCAGAGGAAAATGGAACACAAAACAATCACTCAACTGTTACACTTCCTAAAACGGTTCAGAGACATTCCATGGGTTACAAGCATCAAATATGCTATATTTAACCATTTCTGCCAGGAAGAGAAACTCACCTAAAATAACATTGGGCTGCATTTAGAATTTTAACAGTCCGTGCATTTCTGTTTGTGTGTGGGTCAGAGATTGAAGAGGACAGATGAGGGGATGCTACCAGTGAGGATGACTGCGTGGGCAGACACAAGGTGAGTTTGAGTCGCAGGAGAAAGGGGGAGGGAGGAGAGAAGGAGGTAGAGCAGAGGATTTGATGAGGATGAAAGAGTGTAAAGAACAGGTGATGGGTGAGGTTGGAATAGAGAGGAGGAATGGTAAACGTGGTGAGGAAGGGGGAGAGTAGAGGATTTGATGATGAAGGGACGGAGATAGGGAGGATAAATATACTGTAGGTGATTGGTGGAAGGGGTGAAGGTTGATTGGAGGGAGAAGAGCATGGAGCTATGGGATAACGAGAGTAGAGGATTGTGTCAAAAGGGGTGGAGAATAAGAAATGATATAATTCTCTTTCTGAAGGTTGTGTGTGTGTGTGTGTGTGTGTGTGTGTGTGTGTGTGTGTGTGTGTGTGTGTGTGTGTGTGTGTGTGTGTGTGTGTGTGTGTGTGTGTGTGTGTGTGTGTGTGTGTGTGTAATAGCCTATCCAGGCTCTGTAGACTGTGATACGGTGATGTATGACAAATCAAATCAAATTGTATTTGTCACATACACATGGTTAGCAGATGTTAATGCGAGTGTAGCAAAATGCTTGTGCTTCTAGTTCCGACAATGCAGTAATAACCAACGAGTAATCTAACCTAACAATTTCACAACAACTACCTTATACACACAAGTGTAAAGGGATAAAGAATATGTACATAAAGATATATAAATGAGTGATGGTACAGAACGGCATAGGCAAGATGCAGTAGATGATATCGAGTACAGTACATACATATGAGATGGGTAAAGTAGGGTATGTAAACATTTAAAGTGGCATTGTTTAACTTCTTCGATATAGGGGGCGCTCTTTTAATTTTTGGATGAAAAACGTTCCCGTTTTAAACAAGATGTTTTGTCACGAAAAGATGCTTGACTATGCATATAATTGACAGCTTTGGAAAGAAAACACTCTGACGTTTCCAAAACTGCAAAGATATTATCTGTGAGTGCCACAGAACTGATGTTACAGGCGAAACCCAGATAAAAATCCAATCAGGAAGTGCCGCATTTTTTGAAACCGCCTCATTCCAATGACTCCTTATATGGCTGTGAAGGAGCTAGGAGTCAGCTTACGCTTTCCACGTTTTCCCCAAGGTGTCTACAGCATTGTGACGTATTTGTCGGCATATCATTGGAAGATTGACCATAAGAGACTACATCTACCAGGTGGTCGCTTGGTGTCCTCCGTTGCAATTATTGCGTAATCTCCAGCTGCAGTATTTTTCCGTTTGTTTCTGATGAGAAGCCATCTGCCACCACTGATAGATTATCGAATAGATATGTGAAAAACACCTTGAGGATTTATTCTAAACAACGTTTGCCATGTTTCTGTCGATATTATAGCTTATTTGGAAAAAAGTTTGGCGTTGTAAGTGACTGCATTTTCCGGTATTTTTCTTAGCCAAACGTGATGAACAAAACTGAGCTATTTCGTCTACACAAATAATATTTTTGGAAAAAATGAACATTTGCTATCTAACTAAGAGTCTCGTCATTGAAAACATCCGAAGTTCTTCAAAGGTAAATGATTTTATTTGAATGCTTTTCTTGTTTTTGTGAAAATGTTGCCTGCTGAATGCTAGGCTTAATGCTATGCTAGGCTATCAATACTCTTACACAAATGCTTGTGTAGATTTGGTTGAAAAGGATCTTTTGAAAATCTGAGATGACAGTGTTGTTAACAAAAGGCTAAGCTTGTGTTTCAATATATTTATTTCATTTCATTTGCGATTTTCATGAATAGAAAACGTTGCGTTATGGTAATGAGCTTGAGGCTATGATTACGCTCCCGGATACGGGATTGCTCGTCGCTAGAGGTTAAAGTGGCTAGTTATACATTTTTTACATTCATTTCTCCAATATTAAAGTGGCTGGAGTTGAGTCAGTATGTTGGCAGCAGCCACTCAATGTTAGTGGTGGTTGTTTAACAGTCTGATTACTGTTTTTCAGTCTCTCGGGCCCAGTTTTGATGCACCTGTACTGACCTCATTTTCTGGATGATAGCCGAGTGAACAGGCAGTGGCTCGGGTGGTTGTTGTCCTTGATGATCTTTATGGCCTTCCTGTGACATCGGGTGGTGTAGGTGTCCTAGAGGGCAGGTAGTATCACCGCCTGGTACGGCAACTGCTCCGCCCACAACCATAAGGCTCTCCAGAGGGAAGTGAGGTCTGCACAACGCATCACAGGGGGCAAAC
>NC_092148.1:67279350-67284350 GCF_045791955.1 Oncorhynchus clarkii lewisi
AATCCATGTACACAAACAACAAGTGTGCGGTTAAAATTGGCAAAAAACACACAAATTTCTTCACACAGGGTCGTAGGGTGAGACAGGGATGCAGCTTAAGCCCCACCGTCTTCAACATATATATCAACGAATTGGCACGGGCACTAGAGAAGTCTGCAGCACCCGGCCTCACCCTACTAGAATCCGAAGTCAAATGTCTGCTGTTTGCTGATGATCTGGTGCTTCTGTCAACAACCAGGGAGGGCCTACAGCAGCACCTAGATCTTATGCACAGATTCTGTCAGACCTGGGCCCTGACAGTAAATCTCAGTAAGACCAAAATAATGGTGTTCCAAAAAAGGTCCAGTCACCAGGACCACAAATACAAATTCCATCTAGACACTGTTGCCCTAGAGCACACAAAAAACTATACATACCTTGGCCTAAACATCAGCGCCACAGGTAACTTCCACAAAGCTGTGAACGATCTGAGAGACAAGGCAAGAAGGGCATTCTATGCCATCAAAAGGAACATAAATTTCAACATACCAATTAGGATTTGGCTAAAAATACTTGAATCAGTCATAGAGCCCATTGCCCTTTATGGTTGTGAGGTCTGGGGTCCGCTCACCAACCAAGACTTCACAAAATGGGACAAACACCAAATTGAGACTCTGCACGCAGAATTCTGCAAAAATATCCTCCGTGTACAATGTAGAACACCAAATAATGCATGTAGAGCAGAATTAGGCCGATACCCACTAATTATCAAAATCCAGAAAAGAGCCGTTAAATTCTATAACCACCTAAAAGGAAGCGATTCCCAAACCTTCCATAACAAAGCCATCACCTACAGAGAGATGAACCTGGAGAAGAGTCCCCTAAGCAAGCTGGTCCTGGGGCTCTGTTCACAAACACAAACACACTCTACAGAGCCCCAGGACAGCAGCACAATTAGACCCAACCAAATCATGAGAAAACACAAAGATAATTACTTGACACATCGGAAAGAATTAACAAAAAAACCCAGAGCAAACTAGAATGCTATTTGGCCCTACACAGGCCCTACGGCAGAATACCTGACCACTGTGACTGACCCAAAATTAAGGAAAGCTTTGACTATGTACAGACTCAGTGAGCATAGCCTTGCTATTGAGAAAGGCCGCCGTAGGCAGACATGGCTCTCAAGAGAAGACAGGCTATGTGCTCACTGCCCACAAAATGAGGTGGAAACTGAGCTGCACTTCCTAACCTCCTGCCCAATGTTTGACCATATTAGAGAGACATATTTCCCTCAGATTACACAGATCCACAAAGAATTTGAAAACAAATCCAATTTTGATAAAGTCCCATATCTACTGGGTGAAATTCCACAGTGTGCCATCACAGCAGCAAGATTTGTGACCTGTTGCCACGAGAAAAGGGCAACCAGTGAAGAACACACACCATTGTAAATACAACCCATATTTATGCTTATTTATTTTATCTTGTGTTCTTTATTAACCATTTGTACATTGTTAAAACACTGTATATATATATATATATATATATATATATATATATATAATATGACATTTGTAATGTCTTTATTATTTTGAAACTTATGTATGTGTAATGTTTACTGTTAATTTTTATTGTTTATTTCACTTTGTATATTCACTTTATATATTATCTACCTCACTTGCTTTGGCAATGTTAACACATGTTTCCCATGCCAATAAAGCCCTTGATTTGAATTGAATTGAGAGAGAGAGAGATACAGATTGAGAGAGAGAGAGAGAGAGAGAGAGAGAGAGAGAGAGCGTGAGAGAGAGAGAGGGAGAGAGAGAGAGATAGACAGCAAGAGACAGAGAGAGACAGATACAGAGAGAGAGAGAGATAGAGAGAGAGAGAGAGAGAGAGAAATAAACTGAAATAAAGAGTACAATACAGAACATTGAAGTGAGATGCAGTATAACAATGTGTTTCCAAGTATTTTTCTGGCTCCAATTGTAAGCAGTGAATGCAACATCAAATCCTTCCATTACTGCAAATACTGTAGTTCCAGTGACATCGTCCAGGGTGTGTGTGTGTTCTGAACTCTGCGTTCAGAACATAACTAGACAAAGAGACATTAAAGTACAGTCCAATGATGCTTGTTAATTTCAAATGTGATGCTTGACTGACTCGGATAACTGCCATGGCTACTGATGGATAAGAGAGAGATTGAGATACTGTATATAGAGAGTAAGGAAGATGGAGAGATTGAGATAGAGAGAAAAAAAGGAAATAAAGACATATGTTGTAGTGTACCAATAAAAATACTTATACTTGAATAACCCAACACAAACCCATTCAAATGTACATTATACTGTGTGAAACACAGACCTTCCATTAGCAGACAACTGTCATCATGTCTGACACTCCAGTCAATGAAATCCATGGATCTCCCCTTGGCTGTTTGGTTTGGCTTGGCTGGGATGGATATTGAGATAGCATCTATACATTTAGGGCTGGTTGGATGGGGATTGCACACTGCGAGAGATGGCTACGGTTGACTATGTGCCATGGCTGTCTGACCAATGTTATCCCCCAAACCCCTCGTAACCATCCTAACCCCCCACTAATTCTACCCTTGGCTCGGCTCACAGATGGATCTGGATAAACCCATTACAGAGATCAGATGACCGCTAATAGAGAGAGAGAGAGAGAGAGAGAGAGAGAGAGATTTGGCGAGGGCACCAGAACAGTCTGCAGCACTCAGGCTCACCCTACTAGACTCTGAAGTTACATTTCTAATGTTTGCTGAGGAGCTGGTGCTTCTCTCTCCAACCAAGGAGGGCCTACAGCAGCACTAAGATCTTCTGCACAGATTCTGCCAGACATGGGCCCTGACAGTAAATCTCAGTAAGACCAAAATAATGGTGTTCCAAAAAAGGTCCAGTCACCAGGACCACAAATACAAATTCCATCTAGACACTGTTGCCCTAGAGCACACAAAAAACGATACATACCTTGGCCTAAACATCAGCGTCACAGGTAACTTCCACAAAGCTCTGAACGATCTGAGAGACAAGGCAAGAAGGGCGTTCTATGCCATCAAAAGGAACATACAATTTGACATACCAATTAGGATCTGGCAAAAAAATAATTATAAAAAAATAATTGAATCAGCCCTTTATGGTTGTGAGATCTGGGGTCTGCTCACCATCCAAGAATTCACAAAATGGGACAAACACCAAATTGAGACTCTGCATGCAGAATTCTGCAGAATTCTCTGTGTACAACATAAAACAACCAATAATGCATGGAGAGCAGAATTAGGCAGACACCCGCTAATTATCAAAATCCAGAAAATAGCCGTTCAATTCTACAACCACCTGAAAGGAAGCGATTCCCAAACCTTCCATAACAAAGCCATCACCTACAGAGAGATTAACCTGGAGAAGAGTCCCCTAAGCAAGCTGGTCCTGGGGCTCTGTTCACAAACACAAATACACTCTACAGAGCCCTAGGACAGCAGCACAATTAGACCCAACCAAATCATGAGAAAACAAAAAGATAATTGACACATCTGAAAGAATTAACAAAAAAAAACATAGCAAACTAGAATGCTATTTGGCACTAAACAGAGAGTACACAGTGACAGAATACCTGACCACTGTGACTGACCCAAACTTAAGGAAAGCTTTCACTATGGACAGACTCAGTGAGCATAGCCTTGCTATTGAGAAATGCCCCCATAGGCAGACCTGGCTCTCAAGAGAAGACAGGCTATATGCACACTGCCCACAAAATGAGGTGGAAACTGAGCTGCACTTCCTAACCTTCTGTCAAATGTATGACCATATTAGGGACACATATTTCCCCCAGATTACACAGATCCGCAAAGATTTCGAAAACAAACCCGATTTTGATAAAGTCCCATATCTACTGGGTGAAATACCACAATGTGCCATCACAGCAGCAAGAGTTGTGACCTTTTGTCACAAGAAAAGGGAAACCAGTGAATAACAAACACCATTGTAAATACAACCCATATTTATGTTTATTTATTTTCCCTTTTGTACTTCAACCATTTGCACATCATTACAACACTGTATATATACATAATATGACATTTGTAATGTCTTTATTGTTTTACACTGAGAGTGTAATGTTTATTGTTCATTTTTATTGTTTGTTAACTTTTGTATGTTATCTACCTCACTTGCTTTGGCAATGTTAACGTATGTTTCCCATGCCATTAAAGCCCCTTGAATTGAATTGAATTGAGAGAAAGAAACAGTGAGAGAGAGAGAGAGAGAGTGAGTGAGAGAGAGAGAGAGAGAGAGAGAGAGAGAAATAGTGAGTATGTGGGCAATAGATTGAGAAAGAGTGAGAGAGAGTGACAAGTGTAGCAGTGTAGCAGACGAGTGTAGCAGTGTAGCAGACGAGTGTAGCAGTGTAGCAGACGAGTGTAGCAGTGTAGCAGACGAGTGTAGCAGTGTAGCAGACGAGTGTAGCAGTGTAGCAGACGAGTGTAGCAGTGTAGCAGACGAGTGTAGCAGTGTAGCAGACAAGTGTAGCAGTGTAGCAGACGAGTGTAGCAGTGTAGCAGTGTAGCAGTGTAGCGGGCGAGTGTAGCAGTGTAGCAGTGTAGCAGTGTAGCAGACGAGTGTAGCAGTGTGTGACAACACCATCAGGTCATCTGATTGGATTAAACCCTGCAGAACTGGTTGTGGACTCACACACAGTGTCGTGTATTCATGGACGCCTAGGGAAGCCAGGCTTCCCCAAATATTTGACCAATAAAAAAAAAAAATAGAAATGGTAAAATTATTTATCTTTCGCCTCTGTGTTTTCAAAAATGTTCATCAATTTGCAAGCGGCTGAATCTCACCGGACAAATCATCTGAACAATGGAAACAGTGCCCCTCTGTCTCGGTAAGTGTAGCTCATGTATCTGATGCTGTCTGGACCAAAAGAGTATGACATGTTGCTGCCATAGCATTTGATTGATTGATGCCAGCAAGCATTTGGACTCCCTTGATACATTTTTA